>NC_135444.1:11707808-11947808 GCF_051991255.1 Vanacampus margaritifer | reverse complement strand
TAGACTAGTGGGGCTGCATAGAACATATGATTGTCAAGAAATGTTTAAGGTTGACTTCCCTCTTAATGAGCCACAAAAATCTGACAAAATGGCCACCTGAAACACTTTCAGGATATTCTTGATATGCTTCATTACAGTAAATTAGTGTTGAATGTTTAGCCTTATATTGACTATTTTTTTCTCTCTTTTGCTGGTAGATGTGGATGAGTGTCAAGCTGTACCAGGTCTGTGTGCTGGTGGCAACTGCATCAACACTGTGGGATCGTATGAGTGCAAATGTCCCGCTGGCCACCGTCAAAGTGAAAAGAGCCACAAATGTGAAGGTGAGTCTGATCTGAATAGTAGCAATTTTACAATTGGGAAAGCTTTCCTGTGTGGAGTTTGCATGTTCTTCTCATGCTGGACTTTCTCCAGATTCATACCACATAAAAAAAATTAAAAAAACATTTTTTTTTTAAATAACATGCCTGTTAGGTTAAATGAAGAAGTCTCTAAATTGTCCATGTGTGAATGCTTGTTTGGCCATACTTGATGTTCCTTAAATCTAGGGTGTCTATTGAGGTTAAGCACTATTGAAAATGAATGGATTGATGCACTCTTAAAGAAGGTCATTGAATAGAATGTCGAGAATTAATTGAGAAGTTAAGAAGAAAACCATTTTTACTGTATGTTGTCAAGAATCCATGCAAATTTTGCCTTTGGATTAATCCCGATCCCATTAATTAGCAATAATGGTACAAGTGAAGAAAACACTTGGTTTACAATGGCTTTCTGTTTCTATGGTGGTGACATATTGAAATTTTAAAAATTTGTACGTGAGTCCAAATTCTAGCCAGATTTTGCAAAAGCTCCTTACTGGCCAGAAAATTGGTCAGGCCTGCAAAATGTAATGAAATCCAGCACATAAGAAAGTTTAATCAATTATTTATAATTTAAATTAAAATGACATGATTGCTTCTAAAATATTGACTTCAGTAGCCAAAGAAGTGAAAGTCAAAAACAGCTCTCTAAAGTCTACACCAATCCAAACTACAACCACAAAAGAATTATATATTTATTTCACACTGGACAGCATCATCTTCTTCTATCATGTAAAAACTGAATATATGATACAGCGCTTTCATTTGATATGGTGATATTTTGCTAGCTCATGTTGTGGTTGTGGATGACTGTAAATAATGATATATTTCCCACAATACAGTAGAAGAAACAAAAGGACAATTGTGACAGGACTTATCAGTCTTTAAGGATCTTCATGGTCTGAGTAGAAACAATCAGCACCGGGTCATTTTGGGTCAGCTCGTCATGTTTCTGTGTGACTGAGGTTTTGAGGCCATTTAGATAAAGTGCACTTAAGATGTAAGATGTGGGCGTCTGATTGTTTTTGGCTCAACATGGCACCTGGTTTTTATGGTCTGCTTTTACTTGAGTCTGCGCTTGAACAGTTGTTGTTTTTTTAAACCCGTCCTTCCATTTTCCCCTCGGTAAGTACAGTCTTTTGGCTGCCAACCAGCTGTTGCTTTCTGAACGGCATGTTTAAGTTACACACTTCCATTTCCCTCCCAGCGTCTTTACTGCCTTAGTATTTAGATTAGATGATTTGAGGCATAATGGCAAAATTAAAAGTTTTTGCTTACATGTCTTACTTACATATTCAGGTACATTTTGTGTTTGTGTGTGTGTGGTGGGGGGAAGGGGGGGGGGATTTGTGATATCATCAGCAGTGGGTGGAGTAGCCAACATAGTTACTCAAGTAAGAGTGCTGTTACTTTATAATAATATGACGCAAGTGCACGTAAAAAGTATTTGTACAAATAATGACCTCAGTACTCAAAACTATACAAGTACTGAGTAACTGAGGAGTAACTTCTGATTTACTATACTTTTTCCAGTAGCGCATTAATGTTAAATAGACAAAAGGAAAAGAAAGAATGTGCAAATTCAATGCAAAAATGTATATTTCTCAAGTTCCAAGTGGCGTTTTGTTAGTGTATTAAAAACATTTGGAAGCATTCAATCGTCCTAAATGTCTCAGAGTAATTGAATTGAGATTCCGGTTGAACTAAGGAGTCTAGTTTGTGCCTTGCCATCTTAGTTATTTAATTACAAAGTTTGCCTCAGCACTTTTCTCCATGTAGTGTAGATTACAGTAAATAGTCCTTGCAAAAGGCACTGACACACAATTGTAAAGGGTAAACACATACAGACACATGCCATATGAACCACACGGGCACTTAAACTGTAATTATGCCCCACAGCGCTGCAGTAATTGCACATGCATATAAATAAGTGGCACACATCATAAAAATCTGATACGGCGCACAACTTCAGTTTGGGTTTCCCCGCATGAAGCAACAAGAACTCTTCAAGCCCAGCCCTGAGTGAATAAGAGTCATTTAATGTGGTGTCATAAAGCATAGCACACATAGGTGGGCCCCCTCAGAACTGTGCTTTGGTACTCTCGGAGGTCATTGCCGTTTCATTTGGGGTTTATTGAGTTCTTCTCTCTCACTATATGGGACTTTAATTGAATTAGCAGATGTATATTGGAAGAGTCTTGTGTTTGCAGCGCTAATCCCTCCTGAAGAATAAAGACATAATTGCTTGGATGACATCATGCACTGATTGTTGACTGGAAAAAGTGATTATTTGGTTGTGTTTAACAATGTTTTATGTGAGTGGAAATATGGCGGGGATTGAGTAGGCTTGTCCTTCTCGACTCATCTCATTACTTCTTCAAAACTAACCTAAATTTAAGGGAGACACACAATATGGTACCATTCCATAAAAGCTAGTACACTTATTATACAAGTGGTTCAGATAATGTATGTATGTATATGTATACTCTCTCTCTCTCTCTCTCTCTCTCTCTTTATATATATATATATATATATATATATAGCTATTGCATAATTGCCAGTCATTTTTGAATGCATCCCCCCCCCCCTCGAAAAAATTCAACAAACCAGAAGATTCGGTGCCTTGAATCAACCCTTGTGAATTACACAGACTGATAGCCAGCATGATTAGTATTTTTTCATTGATATTGTAACAATAAGTTAAAGAGGAAGTCAACGTTAAACATTTTGTGACAATAATATGTTTTATATGACCTCACTAGTCTAAAGATGACATTCTGATTAATATTACATTCGTAAAATATGATTTACGCAGCAAAATCCAGCCATTTTTTATGCATCTAAGGCGGCGGCCATTTTGCCACTTGCTGTCAACTGAAAATGACATCACAGCTGCTCAGGGCTCAGGCAACGGACAACCACAGCTCACCTGTTTTCTGAAGCAGAGCTGTGATTGGTTGTTACCTGAAATCTGAGCAACTGTGATGTCATTTTCAGTCGACAGCAAGTGTCAAAATGGCGGCCTTCTGATATTACTAGTGGGGCTGCGTAGAACATATTATGGCCAAGAAAAATGTTTGGGGTTGACTTCCCCTTTAAAGATCACTTGTACAATTATGCTACTTTGCTAATGAAACAAATGTGTTTCAGACATTGATGAATGCAGCACCCTGCCCGGCGTGTGCGACGGAGGCGAGTGCACCAACACGGCTGGTAGTTACGTGTGCACCTGCCCACGAGGTTACATCTCCAGCACAGATGGCTCTAGATGCGTGGGTGAGTGTCGCCAAATGTCCGGACAACATTCCGACGCGCTTCCCATTCGTTCGTTGGCTGGCGCATCCCAGCGGGCACGCGATGAGTCAGACTGGCCTGCAGACAAACACACTTTTGTGTACTCTTCGGCATCCACAGCATTAATTTACACATGGTGAGACACGGATACACAGCATACCTCACTGACGCGCCTCATGAAACATTACCAGGTGTTAATGTATTCTTAAAGTCAATCACAGCAAACACAAACAGGTGTTAACTAAAAGATTAAATCCAGGCTGGAAAATACTCCATACTGCAGTCTTTTGGCTGTGGCTCCCTGTGGATCTCTAAAAAATGGTGTAGAAATTATTATTATTATTATTTGCTTCTTTTTTTTTGCATATATTTACATATACATCAAATATTCTTTAAATTAATTCATTATTTAGAGTTAAAAATAAATAATTACATATTCAAAAAATGAGTCCAAATTTGTAAGTTGTCAGAAAGAGAGATGAAAGGTATAGTATTTTTTTCTAATGATCTAAAAATGTCAAAAAAAATTACCTTAGAGTGTGAGGAAAAACAGAAAATTACCACTAAATGTCCAAGAAATTGCCCAAAAAATGTCAGAGAATTCAATTTAAAAAGGCAGAAGAAAATGTTTAAAAAGTAATGATAAAATGTCCAAAAACAAAATAAGAAATCCTCCCCCCCAAATTGCCATAAAATGTTCACAAAATTGCCCCAAAAAAGTCAAACAATTTATATGAAAAAGGCAGAAAAAAATGTCAAAAATAGCCATAAAATGTACAAAAGGGAAAAAGAGAGGCAGAAAATTACCATATTTCCATAAAATTACTCAAAATTTCAGAAATTTGACAGAAAGGCAGAAAAGTCTCACAATGTATGAAAACGAAGTCTGAAAACAACAACAACAACAAAATAGTACACACTAACTAGCACACAGTTTTGTTCATCACAATGTTCAAATGTTTTGCATCTCCAGACAGATTTTTGGACATTTATTTGGCCTAAAATGGCTTTTTTGACAGAAAAGGTTGCTGACCCCCGCTATCATTGAACAATAACTCATGTCATCTGCCAGGCTCGTCCACATTTTTTCCCCCCGCACCAAACTTTTAAAATGTGACCCGTGCATCAGTGCATTGGCATGACCTAAACAACAGCGAGTCTTCTATACCTTAGTTCAACAGTCAAGTATTGAATATTCCCCCTAATTGGAAGCACAGGGCCATGAAAAACGGCTCAGAGATGTCCGCTTGAGTTGGTGATGAGTGAGTCACCCGACCTTGACTTGAACCTGCATCTTCTTTGTAAAATCTACTCCAAACTCCAACTCCAAATATGATGCATATTCTTCGTGATATGGCTTCATTTCTTCATCTATCGTCTCAGGTCCATCCTAACATCGCTTCTTTTAAAAGATGGCCCGCATATCTCCATCTGTCTGAAGGGAATTTAGAAAAAAGAAAGCAAAAACAATTTAACCCGGTGCCAGACAAAAACGCCTGACATCCTCCCTCGGCCTTTGTCCCACTTCCAAGTTGGACCAGACAAGATGTGGAGGAGACAGATAAAGGAAGCCAGTCCCGCCAACGTATCGCATTGATATCGTCTCGAGCCTATAATCTCAGGTCCCACCTCCAAATTGGGCTGAGTTCAATGCCTGCTTGAATGGAAAAAAACACAGCATGAATTTATACTCTACTTCAAATTAGGGATGTGGGACTTTTTTTCAGACAGATAGCTCTAACTCTTGAATAGTCACCCATACTGATACTAAATTCCGATTCCACTAGTACTATTGATGCATAAGATTCCCACCCACTCCAAAAAAAACAAAAAAACAATGACAGATAATTTTAAAGACATATCTGCATATCACAATAGGTCTGCACAATATATCGAAAAAATATCAATATCGTGATATTGGCCCATGCAATATGCATATCGCAAAGACATTTTGAACCTTTTTATGCTTTTATCTGAATTTGACCGGTCAGCCGCTAACTAAAATGTGCACCGGCATCCAATAGTTGAACATTATCATCCATTCCTGGGTAGTCTGGTCAGGTCATGCCTGTTTATATTTAATACAGAGTAGTTAGTGGTGGTGGTCTATGAGAAAGTTATGGTACAATGGACAAATCATGAAAAGAAAATAGAATCTAAAATGCTTCTTATGCTATTTAGATCAAATTTCACATGTTATTGTGATTTTTATTCTCCTCACTTTTTTTTTTGCAGAGAAACAACTCCCACATAATACTCCCAATTTACACCGTTCAAATTTCAACTTGCTTCAAAAATTCACGCTTTCCAGGGTATTTATTGTCTGATTCCACATGACTTACAGTATTCGCACAATTTAACTTTAAATATCAGCTTTTTCCCATTTGTTTTCAATAGGACTGACATTAAAAGTCCTTTTCACGCTCACTTCCATACATACAACTGATCATCATTACCAGCTGTCTGATACTGCTCAGTGGCGCACTTGGTAAAATGCATTGTCCAGTAACCAGGAGGTAGCGGGTTCAAATCCCACCTCTGACTGTACATTGCAAATGTATCCATGGCAATTATGCTAAGTGTTTATATGTTAACCAACTAACTATCATAGTTCCATCTAAATGAATGGAGGCAACTGCATGCCTAGGTGGTGCTATTGAGTAATTTTTTTTTTTTTTTTTTTTTCATTTTTCCATTCGATATCATTAGTTCCACTTTTTCATCTAAATGAATGGAGGGTACTTTCAAATAACACTTTTCCATATAAATTTGAACTTCAAAAATTCACGCCTCCCGGGTTCAAGTGTTTATTCATTTATCTTTCAACTACAATTAATACTTTGTAATTTTCACATCATTTATCTTTCAATTTACTTCAAAAGCATTCACTTTTGCATTCAGCTATTAGCATTCAGCTATTAGCATTCAGCTATTAGCATTCTGCTCTCAGCATTCCCACGCAATTTCTGCAGAAATTGCACTGAGTCTAGTTTCAGTTGTTATAGGGTTTGGGATGGGCAGCCTCTGTGACATAAGCAATATACATGTAAAGTAAAAAATCAGATGGTAAAAGAATTCTTGACTTTTCCCAACACACCTTTCCCCATATAAAAAGGCCAATTTAAGAATTTATGGCTGCGGTCATGAGGCAAGGTGACTCGGTCCACGCTGATGTTTCACATGGATGCCGTGATAAAGGAGGCCGGCGGGCGCTGCCGGGAGGGCGTGACAGTAATCAGAGCCTAATGCCCTGTCACATGGTGGAAGCCGGGAAAAAAAGATCCGTCCAGTCAGTTAGGCTCTATAAACACCTCTCGTCAAATGAAAGCATATGCTGGCGTCGTGGCGCAACGCGAAGCGCCGTCTGCTTCCAATTAAAAGCCTTCGTCATCCTCATCAGCAAATCCCACCGACGTCCTCCGGCTCGCTCCGCTCCGTCCTGTGGGATGTTCACAGGTTTTAACTCACATGTGTCGACTTTGTACACATTATGAAAGCAATGGGAATGCGTGTCTGTATCAAATGCCCGCTTGTGTGTGCGTGGAATTCCAATATTCCCACACGCTCCAGAGCCCCACTAATGTTCAGATCTAATTGGCAAGAATTGCTCCACATGGAACTGATTAATTCCAGACTGCTGGCTCATTAGTGAGATAATGGACATGTGGGCCCCCTAACATGCACCCCTCCCCCTTCTTTCAATAACGCTTAACTTTTTCTTCTTGTCCTTTAGTGGACAGACACACAAACTGTACAGTATGAATGCTGCTTTCTTGCCAATAGCGAGAATTCCAGGAAAATACCTACATTCCCCTTCCCACTCACCCTTGTCACTTACACTTTGAACTCCTGGCCCATTGACCGCAACCTGTCGAACTGTTACAAATAAGAGGCCGCCCCTTAGATGCTGGCAGTTTAGTCGAGACCCCAGGCAACCTTTCCCTACTGCCAACTCATAAAGAACTTCCTCCTAACCCACCATGGAGGGCGCAGGGGCATCCGTCTGCTTTTGTGCTGCTGTTTTCAGAGCAGCTATTACCTGGAAACTTTTCATGAGTCATACAGTGGCATGGCTGCAAGAAATACTTGTTTTATTAGCTGCGGTTTAACAACACAGTGCCCTCTGTTGAATCTCTAACCACACCAGCTAACATTTTTTTGTTTTGTTTTTTTTGTACACTCCAGACATACTTTTGTACACTTGTAATCATAACCAGCAGAGGGTGAGGTCATTAAGCAATTTAATATACTTTAAGTGTAAGCTGTATCTAAACATTGCATTATATTGTTGAATCGCGTTGACAGAATATGGAAATTTAGTTCACGTTTAAAGATCCTGTAAAGCATAGGTGTCAAAATGCGGTCCTCGAGGGCTAGGGTCCTGCAGGTTTTGGATGTTTCCCTTCTCCAACACAGCTAATATATGATCAGCTCATCAGCAAGCTCTGTATAAGCCCGATAACAATCCTGCTGATTGGAATCAGCTTGAGTTGGAAGAGGGAAACCTCCAAAACCTGCAGGACTGCGGCCCTCGAGGACTGGAGTTAGATATAGGGATAGAAATTAGTTTCAAAATAAATTATACATGTTTGAAGATTATTGCTGAAAACATGTGCAAAGACTGAGTACTTAGCCCTTTTTTTGTGGGCGTGGCTAAAAGGTGACCCCGTTACACACTTGGCAATTTAGAGCGCCTCGCTGTCTGCTATGAGTGTGCGCAGCTCATGCAGGTGAAGCAACGAGAGCGAGAAGGGGAATTTATTATTATTATTATTATATATTTTTTGTAGTTCAACCTTACATCCATTGTGTTGACTGAGGCTTTGGTTGCTATGGCCAGTTTAGAGCGCCTTGTCGTTATGGCATGGAAAACCCAGTGACAACCAGTGGGATATAGTCCAGCCACACAAGGCTTTTTAAGCAGTTGATTTTTGCGGATCAAATATATAGGAGTTATGTGGACGCATAAGAGAAATGCTAGATGAAGTATTATCCATTTTCCACATGATATAGTAGAGACATTTTATTGATAGTTGGATACATTTGTCTCATAGTAAATAATGCTTTTGTAACTTTTTTAGTGGTCATGACTGGCATTTTTTTCAGCAGTTCTTGTTGAGCCTTTTCAAATCTGCCTAGCAACAAGTGATCATGCATTATGTGTACAAGACAAGACAAAGAAATGCACCAATAGCAATCATAAGCTTATGATTATAATGGGGTTGGGGGAGTACAAAGAAATGATGGGTAACATCTTTAAAAAATTAAAGTTTTTTGTTTTGTTTTATTCACACTGTCCATGTATACTACTGTACATATATACTGTAATGACATTAAACTGTCAATATGTCCAATTCTATTGCAGACCAGCGTGGGGGCACGTGTTTCTCCGCGCTGGCTAACGGTAGATGTGCTGCCGAGCTGACTGGCCAGTACACCAAGATGCAATGTTGCTGTGACACCGGCCGCTGTTGGGCTTTGGGACAGATTCCCGAGATGTGCCCTGTGAGGGGGTCTGGTGAGTGCAAACACGCATATTAACATTAACATTAACGTACATTACAAACACTCGACATCTTTTACATTTCACTTAAAATGGAAAATGTACACAGCATTGGGAGCCCCAATGAGCAAAAAGCATGTTCATGAATTTAGGCTTACAGCTCTCATTTATTCAGTAAACATATAACTGTGAATATCTTTTTGTGTGAGGCTGATATAATTGAAAAATAATAATAATAATAAAGATTCTAAACTGTTTGTGACTCTCCAGTATTTACCTTCTCCCTTCTATATCTCCTAGACGAGTTCCGTCGTTTGTGTATTGTGGGCGTTCCTCAGGGACACGGCCTCCCCAGCTACCCCAATGGATACTTCCCAAACAACAATGGCTACGGGCCCAAGTTTCCCAGTCTCCCTAATGGAAACGGGGGTAATGGAGGCGGTTTCGGAGGCAATGGCGGAAGCTTCGGTGGGAACGGAGGAAGCTTTGGCGGTAATGGAGGAGGCTTTGGAGGGAACGGAGGAGGTCTTATGACCCATCACCAAATAGGTGAGTTGCACTGGTTTATGCTATGTTGTTTCAAAAAACTCAGGCACCTGAAAAATGTGCATTGAAAAATATAGCTTGAAATCTTTTATAAATAAATAAAGAAAGTTAAATCTTTATTTATATGCTAATTTCTCCAATTACTGTAACAAGGTTGGAAGTTGCAATTTAGCGCTAATGTTCATTCTAGCTGTGTTAGCTACTTTGTTACATGTGGTAATGTTTTTTTGCTGATATATTAGTAACAGGATGGCTTTTGTTTGAGCGACATGCTCCATTACAGTTAAAAACATTGGAAAAATATAAACATGATGAAATGTGAAATTACCTTAGATCTACCCATGGGCAAAGCAATTAGCATGATCATGTCATTTTTTATGGGTCATCTAGCTCACTTTTTTTCCCCTTTCTCTTTGGCTAACAAAGTTTTACTAATAGGGTTTTGTGTATGTTGAGACAATTTCAGAACAAGTGCATGTTTATGTATTTTATGTATTGATTATCAAAAATATGATGGGGGACAGGAAATGGCCTCCGATTCTGGAATGGCCCATTTTCAGCTCTTAATGATCAATTTTTGCTGTATTTTTCTGATTCTGTGTTGTGTCTGGGCAGGTACCGTCACTGTTAACGACACCATCGACATCTGCAGGCACTTCACCAATCTGTGTCTGAATGGACGCTGCATTCCCACACCCACAAGCTATCGCTGTGAGTGCAACATGGGCTACAAGCAGGACGTACGCGGGGAATGCATTGGTAAGTAACATGCCCACTCCGCCATCATTTATCCGCCTCTCCTCTCCCCATGCATAGTGTTCACACCACGGCATTGTACTGCCACCTTCTGTCAGTTTCTGTAACGGACAATACATGACTTATATACCATTATTTAGTTTGCTTTATCTTGTCATTGTAGATGTTGATGAATGTGTGAGTAATCCATGCATCAACGGCGACTGTGTCAACACACCGGGGTCGTATCACTGCAAGTGTCATGAGGGTTACCAGGGAACACCCACCAAGCAAGCTTGTATTGGTATGTGATAAAAAAATAACTTAATTCTACTTTAAATACATGTTGATGATTTTATTTTGTCTGTGTAGATATTGACGAGTGTATTGTCAATGGGGTGATGTGTCGCAATGGTCGCTGTGTTAACACTGAGGGAAGCTTCCAGTGCATCTGCAATGCTGGTTTTGAACTCACACCTGACGGCAAGAACTGCATTGGTAAGGAGGCAAAAACAACCATCAACTTAAATTTTAGTAGAATACATGTTAAATAGTGTAAGTGGATATTTCAAGCCTATTATATATTAAATTTAATTCAATTTCCACTCTTAAAAACAAACAGAACAAACAAAAAACAAACAGACAGGCATACCAGTGTTTTCATATGTTTGACTGGTAGCGAATTGCACTACGTCCAATATTTGTCAGTGACAAAAAAACAAATTTTTGTAGTGTACCATTAAAACTATACATTAAAGTTCTTAGCACAGCTTGCAAAGTTTAAATATGTTTACTAGACTAATTCGCCTTAAGATAATTATTAAAGGCCAGTTCTTATGGAGGCCCAAAACTGCCAGAATTAAAAATAAATAAAATAATGAATAAATAAATGAAGTGAAAAAAATGAAAAAAGTGAAAATAAAAACGGATATAAAAAATATGATTAAAAATTAAATAAAATAAAACATATATAAATGGAAATAAAAGCAACACTATATATGTATAAATATATATATATTGTTGCTTATATATATATATATGCATACATACATAAATAAATAAAAGTAAAAAATAAATGAGAAAATAAAAAACGAGATTCAGAAAATAAAAATTTATAGAAAAATAAATGTATAAATAGAATTAAATATCAATCAATAAATAAAAACACTGGCCTCACATTTATTTATTTCATGCTACAGACGCCCTGTCAGGTCAAAATGTTATTCAAATGAGGGGGCGGTCCTAAGCGTGTCTCGGGTTGGGTTCCGCTGTTGTAAACTGTCTAGAGTGAGCGAACAAGGAAGTCTCGCCGGCTTGCATGGAGAACTCCAGCAATGGATGATTATCTTGTCCACTGTCATCACAACTTTAGTTGCTCGACAACAAGTCGTGGTGACAGTGGACAAGATAGTCGTCCATTGCTACCGCCCCCTCAATTGAATAACATTTCTTCCTGACAGAGCGTGTGCAGCATGAAATGAATAAATGTGAGAGGACAGCGTTTTTATTTATTGATTGATATGTAATTCTATTTATGTATTTATTTTTTGTATTTATTTAAAAATCTGTTTTTATTAGATTTTTTTAAACTTTTTGAATCTCGTTTTTCATTTTTGTATTATTTTTTTTTGCTTGTATTTATTTATTTATGGATATATATTTATATATATTTTGTTATTTTTCTTTCCATTTATATATTTTTTTCTAAATTTAATTTTGAATAATATTTTTTATATCCGTTTTTATTTTCATTTCTAGTCATTTATTTATTCATTATTTAATTTATTTTTAATTTTGGCAGTTTTCGTCCTCCATAAGTTCTTTGTGTTCTCCTCCCCCTCCAGATCACGATGAATGTGCCACCACCAACATGTGTCTGAATGGCATGTGCATCAATGAGGACGGCAGCTTCAAGTGTATCTGCAAGCCTGGCTTTGCTCTAGCACCAAATGGACGCTACTGCACTGGTATGTTAATGTATTTTGAGATTAAAAAAAGTTGAGTCCTTAAATAAATGATGAGACTGAGAATGATACATTCAGTTTAGAATAAAATGCAAACTGTCAGATACATTGATCAGCCAAAACATTAGGTATGTCTTGATATATAGGACAAAAGTACTGGAATGTTTTTTTTTAATGTACATCATGTGGAGTTAATATTTATCCAACAACATGACAAAAAACAATACATATTCAACAGGGATGCTGTTTATTAAATTGATATACACATATACAGTGAAAGGTCAGCTTTTGTAATTGATCCAGAAGACTGACTATAATGTAATTGTAGGAAAACTGAAACAATATTTCCCATTGGAAATTATGTAAATTAAATTAATCTGTTCCAGACAACCAAATACTGTATGTTAAAAAAAATTATGGAATATAATTAGAGTTCCACATACAGAAAAAAAGTGAAATAAATATAAGTGACAAATCAAATTAATAAATTAACTTTTAATGAAGCCTCTTGATGGTGAAGCAGGTTATAGTTTGGAAGAGGAGCCAACCATTTTCTTACTTAGCGGAGTTCTGATGTCTCTCACCTTCTTTATCAAGATCACTTGCAACTTTCTTTGTCCCCAGGGTGGCTTATTGAACAACAGTCACATTAAATGAATTAGCACAAAGAAGTTCTGAAATGTGCAGGGTGACTCTTACTCAACAAGAAAACACTCAATAAAGTTGTGCGTGATGATTCCAGGAAAGAGTGGCTCAGTTCCACGGGCATGCAGATGAGTTTAGTACAGAACATTTTTAACTTTATGAAAGCCAAGTGGATGCACGAAGACTGGGATGAATACAAAAATAGTCAAAAACTAAATTGCACAATCAGAAAATGAAAAAAAAAATATGCAGATATTATTTTGGACCACCTAGCTGGGCATCTGAAGCAAAATCTGATTGGTTAAAGAAACAGTCCCGATGATAATTGCGATTTAATTGACCATTTAAAAGCACAGAACCTGAAAATTGTGTTTGACGTTCCCTGTCTCCAACAGACATCGACGAGTGCCTGACACCTGGAATTTGCATGAACGGCCGCTGCATCAACTCGGAGGGCTCCTTCCGCTGTGAGTGCCCACCAGGCCTGGCCATTGATGTAGATGGGAGAGTGTGCGTGGACACGCACATGAGGACCACCTGTTACGGCGCCATAAAGATGGGCACGTGCTCGCGGCCCTTCCCCGGAGCGGTGACTAAATCGGAGTGCTGTTGTGCCAATCCTGAACATGGATTTGGAGAACCCTGCCACCCATGTCCCTCCCGGAACTCAGGTAGACCCCCAAGAGGTTTCTCCTTTTCACCATTGTTGAAAAACAATGTCAATTTCAACTGAATGTGCTTTTCCAGCCGAGTTCCAGGCTGTGTGCAGCAGTGGTATCGGCATCACAGCTGATGGGAGAGGTCAGTAAAGTCATGCTAAGAAACACTTTCCTGCTTCAGTAACCGTAAAACAATTTTTATCAACTTGCTCCTAGACATCAATGAGTGCGCTCTGGACCCGGACATTTGTCAGAACGGCATTTGTGAGAATCTGAGGGGAAGTTACCGCTGCATCTGTAACATCGGATATGAGTCAGACACCAGCGGAAAAAATTGCGTTGGTGAGTCTATTTCATTTTATTTTTTTATGTATAATACGTCAAAGTGAGACTTTTTAGACCACCAACTGTGCTGAGGCGTGTATATTTTCAGACTGAATATAAATCTTGATGTTTTGCTCAAATGTTTTTTATGTTTGCCACGTTCATCTTCAAATGAGATTTGTTGTGCACTATACACTAACTTACTCTCTTTTTCAGACATCAATGAGTGTCTGGTCAACCGCCAGCTTTGTGACAACGGCCTGTGCAGAAACACTCCTGGCTCGTATACATGTTCCTGCCCAAAAGGTTTTGTCTTTAAGCCAGTCTCGGAGACATGTGAAGGTGAACACATACGCACACGCAACCTCAATTCCATCTGTTTTTGATTAAGGTCACACATAACGAGGTGACCTACTTTCCACAAATATGTCGATCTGCATCCTTGACCTCAGGTGTGTTTCTTTGTTGTGTGTTCCAGATATCAATGAATGCGAGTCCAGTCCGTGCGTCAATGGGGTCTGTCGAAACGTGATTGGGTCTTTCAATTGTGAGTGCACTCATGGGAGCAAGCTGGACTCTACAAACACCATCTGCGTGGGTAAGGCATCCCACCCCCAAAGGGGTCTTACAAAACAAAGTGTTGTGCTTTTTAAAATGGACAAATGAACTGTGTACTTTTTTTCTTTCTTTTTTGGCATACACCCAAAAGTCATACATCGAACATATTAGACAGGGAATTTCCTAAAAACCTAGACAAGATCAGTGTAATAACACAAGTGTAATGTTGCAGCCGTATTTTGCACAAATTTAATATTTGAAATTAACATTAATTTATGCATTGATACGCGCAGTTCTTTCTTAAGGTGTTCTGAAAGGCGTTTTGAACATGTAAGCATAGTGTAGAAATGTTTAAAAATATGACATCATTTCAAAGGCTATTTTTTGGAAATGAATTTCTTTATTGTTGTTAACATTTTGAAAAGTAGGTCACAATTTAGTGACAATAGGAAAATGCTGATCCGGCTTAACAACAATTGAGCCACTCCTCTAAAGTGTACTACTATTATTATACTAGATTTTTTCCCCCCCTGGCTTTAACTGCTTGAGAATATAGCTGTACATGTTTGGGCCTGGAAAAAAAAAGTTCAGTTACCTGGCAATCTATTAATTAGCCCTATAGGGAACATCAGTGTTGATTTCTGGTGATTTATTGACTACATATTTGCATGCAAGGCCGCAGTGTATCAGCTGCACAGTGTGTTACATTATGCAGTCAGCCAAAGCTACAAGTTGACATGTACTACATTTTCTCTGCTGTTAATAGTCTTTGCTTGTTTGGAGGTTTTGTTACTTTTGGAAAATTGCTTGCTGTTGCTGGAAGCGGAAGGTATAATAAGTCATCGAATAAATACTAAGATTTGCATGAGCAACCACTGTCAGAGAGCTATAAATGGTGCTGCCTTTGGTTCATATCTGCTTTTAATTTGAGGGATCATCACTCACTCGGAAAAATGAAGTGGAAAATAAATTGCAGTTTGCTGTTTGGGTGGTCTTGTGAGAAAAAGTGCAACTAAGTCAGTGCAATAGTGATGCAATGAAGAAAGTATCTATCTGTCTGTCTATCGAGCTAGCTAGCTCGCTCGACAATGGTGGCCAATTCAAAAGTAAGCTCTCCGCTCATTGAAAAGCATTGGACTTCGGATAGTTGTTATTTGATTTGTGAGGATTATTTTCATTTCAAAAAGTGATGAAATGTTGTTTGACTTCTATCACAAACTTCCTGGTTTGTATGCTAGTCAGTGTCACTGGCAAAAGGCAGCAATACAATACGCCCTTTGTTTTCACCATGTAAAAGATGTTCGGAATTGTCAATTGCTAGCTAGCTAGCTCTAGCTAATCTAGCTACAGTAGCTGTCTACGGTATCTGTCTGCCTGACTGTATACTTCGCAAATATAGAGTTTTGTACTGTATTGGCTGCTGAGTAAATCCTTAGATGCTATATGAATGACTATGTGTTCAGTATACAAGAGGTATAATGTGTTGGAAATGCTAAGGCATCAGAATTAGTGAATGTCAAACATAGGTCCACCAAGTTTTGTTGAAATTAGCGGGTAACCCTATTCACGCTTCAGGTGTTCTGCTTTGCCCCCACAGATAGCATGAAAAGCACTTGTTGGCTGACCATACAGGACAGCCGCTGTGAGGTAAACATCAACGGAGCCACACTCAAGTCTGAGTGCTGCTCTACTTTGGGAGCAGCCTGGGGAAGCCCCTGCGAACCCTGCGAGATTGGTAAGTGACTACATTCATTGTGCGAGATGTTATAAAGTGGATAGTTGCTACTTAGATGAATATTGTGTTCTGTAGTATAAACTCAAAATACTCAGAGGGAAAAATCTGTATGATTTGCACTTTTATTAGACACTGCCTGTTCACGTGGATTCGCACGCATGAAGGGCCTTGTCTGTGAAGGTAAGAGCAACGGACCACCCATGCAATAATCAACTGACCTACATACCGTAAAATGGACCTCAATATTGTTCCCTATAGACATTAATGAGTGTGAGGTGTTCCCTGGAGTGTGCACCAATGGGCGTTGTGTGAACACGCAGGGCTCCTTCCGCTGCGAGTGTGCCGAGGGACTCACTTTGGACAGTACTGGGCGCACATGCGTGGGTAAGAGGATACACATGGGATGAGAGCCACTAAAGCAAAAATCCTAACGTAACCACCACATTTTTCTTCCCTAAGATATGCGCAGCGAGCAGTGCTACATGAAGTGGCACGAGGATGAGTGTGGCGAGCCTCTGCCTGGCCGTTACCGAGTGGACATGTGCTGCTGCTCCGTGGGCGCCGCCTGGGGTGTGGACTGTGAAGAGTGTCCCAAAACCAGCTCGTCTGAGTACAGGGCCATCTGTCCAAGAGGACCTGGTTTTGCTAACAGGGATATTCTGACTGGCAGGCCCTTCTACAAAGGTAGATTTAAAATCTTTGTTAGTCATAGTCACTAAAGGCTTGTGCAGTTTATGAGGCACCGTTACTCGGGTGACCAGATTTTCACAATTAAAAACCCGGGACACTACAATTTAATTGACAATCAAATATACAATAAATTCTCACCAGGAACTATTTATAACAAATATAATCGCTAGACCACCTGGTGACCAGTGGTTGCGTTATTACTTTAGCTATTGCTAAATGCTAACGTGGTTGACAGTTCAACAGCGCTAAACAAGGTCTGACAGGTGACCGCAGCATTAAGCCAGTAGGACTACATTTCCCATGATTCTTAGAAACACAAGCAGGAAGTAGTTCTAGTTCCGGTATGACAAAAACATGCCTGCAAGCGATTAGATGCAGATGAGGATGAGAACACAAACGTGAATATGAAAGTAAATGAGAATGAATTTAACAATTGCATTCCTTTTTGATTGGTTTATCATATGAATCGCTATGACAACTTTGTGGTTGACATACACAAAGCCCAAACAAATTACTAGCTAAAAAAAAAAAATTGCTGGTATGAGACTTGTGTAAAAGTGGGAAAAACAATGGGCTGGTGAAACGGGACACATACCTCAATACGAGACTGTCCCGTTTAAATCGTGACGTCTTGTCACCCTAAACATTGCTGTTTAAGACTCAGTTCTTCATGACATTCAATTTTGATAGTATTTCTACCATTGTTATTCAAACTTATTTTCTGATGATCAGTCAAACTGGTGATCATTTTTTCCCCGTACTTTCTAAGTAATGCTATCAAGTAGGGTTTTCGGGGTTGTGTTTAGGCTTCTAAAATACATATCATGCTTACTAGGATACACACGCTTGCCGATAATGGTGGGCTTTTATAATGTTATAATAATAATAATAACACAGTGATTCCAAAAGGGCCTTCGCACTTCCTGGTTTTGGAGCAGTAATGAAAATGTTCAGGTGAAAGTATGTAGTATCCCCATTATTTATTTATTTATTTATTTTATTACAGCTGTGCTTGTTCCCTGTTGTGTTCTAAACTAAATGTTGGATCTGTTTATGCATTTTTTTCCATAGATGTGAATGAGTGCAAGGTCTTCAATGGTCTGTGTACTCATGGACATTGTCGGAATACCATCGGAAGTTTCAAGTGTCGCTGCAACAGCGGCTTTGCTCTGACGGCCGAGGAGAGAAATTGCACAGGTACACGAAGACGAAAGAATAAATGTATTATCGGAACGATACAAGTTATTCAGCTCCGTTTGATTCTGTTTGTAAATTAGACATCGACGAATGCCGCATCTCCCCGGACCTGTGTGGTCATGGTACATGTGTCAACACTCCTGGCAGCTTTGAGTGTGAATGCTTTGACGGTTACGAGAGCGGCTTCATGATGATGAAGAATTGCATGGGTAAGTCACATACATAAGCAATACGGTCTCTGGCTTTCTTTTGATGAAGAAACAGACATTTTAATTTATTTTCTTCTCCTCCCCTCGTCTTGCTGACGGCTGGCAGACATTGATGAGTGCGAGCGAAACCCCCTGCTGTGTCGCGGGGGGACCTGTCTCAACACTGAAGGCAGTTACGAGTGTGAATGTCCCCCAGGACACTCGCTCAGTTCGGATGGATCGGCTTGTGAAGGTATGACATGAAAATATCACTTTGGAGGGCTTTATGGTCAATATTGGGAATGGACAATATTTTTTGCATATGTTCTCTGTTGGCCTTGGACCCTTACAGCACCCTGCTTATAGTTATACCAACCCAATTTAATGAAGTCCAATACAAGAGCTGTATCAAAATGAATATCTTTACATAACTGTAGGCTCGACCCTCACCTAGAGGGAGTTTAAGGACGATGTCACAAAAGATCCTGGATTTACACCAACATTTTACAATGTTCTTTCTTGGCCTCTTTGCGGAAATCGGTCGCAAAGTTTTTGCGGTAAGCATCCAAAAATAAACAATGACAACACGGCTGACCTTGACTGGGGGTAATAAAGCTCAATTTTGATTGACGATGTTTGCAATTTCATTGGTGGAAGAACAAAACAAAATAAAAAACGTTTTCCTCCAATTGCATTTTGTTTAACTCACAACATGCCATTGCGTGGAACTGGCGAGCATAAAAATATAATAATGTCATAGAGTAGCTTTCTGATATTATGGTTACAGATTTAAATGTGCATCTTTCAGATATTGCTTCTGTATTGGATCTTATTACAATGTGCAAGATTAACGGTCCAAAAAGTTAAATGGCAGTCCGTGCATTTGGCACCTGGACTTTCAATGGGGCCCTACCCCACTTAATCCACCACTAATCACAACACAATTATAGAAACCATTAATGTATGGAAAAACACATAATAACAGAATAGAAAATTGCCACATTCAATGTATCATCTGGTGCAGTTCAGAATCTATATTTATTTATTTCCCTGAGATGCAAACTATTGTGTGCAATTCACGACATATGGGTTATGCTCAAATTGGCTGTAACATTTTGATGTTGTTGTTATTCTGAGCAACCAATCAGAGCACAGAAAAATGCAATGCAATGCAATGAAAATAGCAGAAGCCCCTGAATTGAACCCTGTGGAACACCATGTGTGCCGTTCTCCATGTAAATTCTTTTTGTGCATATTTGTCTGACCACTTTTTTTTTTCTCGACATAGCTCGTAGTTTGAAGGGATTAAATAATTAAGAAATCACACGATGTACCATCACAACAGCCACAAGTTGACTACTAAGCTCACTAAATTCCCTGCCCCTGGGATTCGATCGAACCCAAGTTAAAAACCACGTTTAGAATAGCAGATTGTTGCAGCTTTGACACTTCAAAACCTATTTTTTTTATAGACTTGTCGATTTTGGTTGAGTAAACAATTGCAATTTTTCTAAACAGATGTGAACGAGTGCCAGCTGAGTGACAACTTGTGCAAGAACGGCCAGTGCGTCAACATGCCAGGAACCTACCAGTGTTCATGCGACACCGGCTACCAGGCCACACCAGACAGGCAGGGCTGCGTTGGTGAGTCCACAATTCAGTTAACATGACCTGAGCATGATGTCATCCTACAATCTATTACTTAGATATTGACGAGTGCACCATCATGAATGGAGGCTGTGAGACCCACTGCACCAACTCAGAGGGCAGCTACGAGTGCAGCTGCAGTGAAGGTTACGCGCTCATGCCTGACCTCAGGACGTGTTCAGGTAAACAAACCTCCTCACACTGTTTCCTCACAAGTTTAGCCTGCAATTGAAGATTGTAAACTACTATGTAACTAAATTAGACATTGACGAGTGTGAGGAGACGCCAGACATCTGCGACGGAGGCCAGTGTACAAACATTCCAGGGGAATACCGCTGCCTGTGCTATGACGGTTTTATGGCTTCTTTGGACATGAGGACCTGCATTGGTGAGAAGAAAAAAAGATTAGAAATATTTCTCAGGCTATGATTCTATTTTAGTCGTCTCTTCAGTGCCAAAATCACACATGTTTTTTTTAATGGGTCCATTTATACACACACAGATGTGAACGAGTGTGATTTGAACCCTAACATCTGTCTCCACGGCGACTGTGAGAACACCAAAGGATCCTTCATCTGTCACTGTCAGCTTGGATACTTTGTCAAGAAGGGATCCACTGGATGCACAGGTGCTTATGTGTAAAATGTGTTGATATACATGCACCTAAAACAAGTGTTAACCAGTATATGTTATTGTTCTTAAAGATTTTTTAAAGAGAATTCATGTTATATATTACTCCTGTTAGGTGGAATCCTGCACCACTTTTCAGGAACTGCCTGTGTGTTAGCGGCGCGCTCTGATGTCAGCTGTTGAAATGTAAATCGCAGATCATCAGCTTTCAAAGTTTTATATATACATATATATACTTGAAATTTTGTGCTAGTGGTATTGGTACTTAGTATCGGTGAGTACTCAAGAGTAAATACCCAATACTGGCATCGGTCTGAAAAAAAGTGGTACTGGACATCCCTAGTTAAAATTTTCAGAAATGGTGATTGTGTCACGCACTGTAAAGTGTGAATGATTCATTCTCATAATCATAACTATAATGCCAATCAATATTGACAATGACATTTTTCTTGAATATATTTGCAGATATTGACGAGTGTGAGATCGGCGCTCATAACTGCGACATGCACGCCGCATGCATCAACGTTCCCGGAAGCTTCAAGTGTCGTTGCCGGGATGGCTGGGTGGGAGACGGCATCAAGTGTATTGGTGAGTATATTTCCATTTTCATCCAAATCGGATCACTTTTCTTTTGACGGATGACTGCTTACTGTGAATTTCTCCCTGTGTGTTTAGATCAGGATGAGTGCGCCTTAGAGGACCACAACTGCAACCTGAACGCAGACTGTGTCAATACGCCAGGATCTTACCGGTGCACATGCAAGGACGGCTTCAATGGGGATGGCTTCTCATGCTCTGGTAAGACCCCCAAAAAAGAAGAGGGTTTCTGCCCAGATTTAGTCATAACTGTTTTAATTTACTTATTTCCTCAATAGACCATTTGTCTGTGGTTGAAGTCAATGTGTTAGTATGATTTCTTTGTAAATCTTATCTTATGCCGGGTGTCGGTTTGTCTGGGGGGCCTCCTCTATTTCCACAACAATAGACCATTTGTCTGTGGTCGAAGTCAATGCGTATTGAATGATGTCTGTAAAAGTTTTATCTCATGTCTGGTGAACTGTGGGGGGGGGGGGGGGGCTGTTTCCTGTGGGCTTGGGGGTTTTGTGGTACCGCCCTTCAAGATAGTATAAGAATGTTGTGAGTCCGCTCTAACTTCGCACTAGTGAGAGGCTGCCATTTTCTGGAAACTCACTTGTGCCCGGAATATTCTGTAGAAATAAAAGCTTCGAAGTGACTGTTCATCGATCTCCAGCCTGCATTCGGATAACCAACATTCTTACTACCCGAAAGAAAACGAACACGCGGAGAAAAGATAATTTTCTTCAACAACATATTTTAACTCACCACAAGATAATTTCATTCTCATTGACCCAGATCTGTTATCACTGACCCTACACCGCCCTCTTGTGCCTCAGATATGGACGAGTGCGCCGACAACGTCAACCTATGTGAAAACGGCCAGTGTCTGAACGCTCCGGGAGGCTACCGCTGCGAGTGTGAGATGGGCTTCACCCCGACAGAAGACAGCAAGGCCTGTCAAGGTGCGCACATCCGCCTCTTCTACACACTTTATCTAATGACATTATTTTTCATTGGAATAGATATTTCATATTTTCCCTCAACTTTTGCCACAGATATCGATGAGTGTAATTTCCAGAACATCTGCGTATTTGGAACATGCCAGAATCTTCCGGGGATGTTCCGTTGTGTCTGTGATGATGGTTATGAACTGGACCGGAGTGGAGGAAATTGCACAGGTTAGACAAAATGAGGCATAACATGTTTTCAGTCTCCTCATACACCCGGATTGGCTTTTCAAGTTGAGACGGAAATACGAATAAGCTTCCTTGTGCCTTTTTGTACCACAGACATCAACGAGTGCGCCGACCCAGTGAACTGCATCAACGGGCTGTGTGTGAACACTCCAGGAAGTTACCTGTGCAACTGCCCGTCCGACTTTGAGCTCAACCCCACTGGTGTCGGTTGTGTAGGTGAGGCAGAGGATCCTTCTTTTTACTGTAATAAAAAGTACACAGCATGATGCAACTCAGCTACAGTAGTGTGGAAAAAGTAATTTATGTCAGTAGTCATTTAGTGTTTAGATTGAAGAGTGAAATATTGCATGATTTTATTTTTTCCCAATTTTTTTCGCTCCACTTTGAAATATATCAAACAACGTACCAACCGTCTTTTATTGGAGAGATAGTAGAAGTAAATGGCAATTTTGCAGTATTGGCAAGTTAATTCAAATACGTGTAAAACGGCAACAAAATAATTATTGCTGTACCGTCTCAAAATGAGCCGTACCATATCCAACCGAATCAAATTATTAATTAATTGTATGCATATACATGCATGAATTATAGCTTACATTCTTTCACTCATGGTCAATTTTCTTTTAACCCTTTCATAGACAAATTATGATAACCTACATCAGGATTTTTTCTCAACTGTTTGTATTACTCTTTAGGCATAAAAAAAAATCACCTTCAAGAATTTGGTGACATGTCCACTAGAGTGGACAACGTGCAGTTGAGCAATTGATGAAATATGTTTGTAAGAAAAGAATAAATAACAAAAAAGTCATCTATACACGATAGAAAATGTCTGTTTGATTTTTAACATTGTGTTAACATATTTTTAACATATTTTAAAACTACATGTATTGCAAAAACATTTACCCAAAGAAAAATGAGCTTTTTATGAAGTACAGCTAGTAATTTTATTTTTTCTGGCAACCATTCATCATCACTGTCGCTGTCATCATCCCCACTTAATGGTATATGGTCAACTATCCTGTAGGTTTTGCTAGCGTGTTCTGCACCTGACCACTACAAAACATAAGGATACTTACTCACATATGAGGACTAAAATCCCCCAAATATTGCTATAATAAAAATTACATGATGATTTAAAGCAAAAAATAAAATAAAATACTGCAGATGAAGTATTTTCAAAAGCAACAAAGTTACAGCAACACTAAGTTGTAATCACAATACAGCTAATGATGTCCAAAGTCCAATTTAGCGGACTCATGATCAATCGCCATTTCCTCAAATTTGAAAATCAATACTTGGATATTTCATCAATTATATTACTCCTTAGTTGTTGCTTCATGTTCCAGTATATATTTTTTTACTTGCAAGGGCCTCCTGGAATAGAAGGAATAGATACTTATTCCTTCCTTCTACTACTCCTACTTCTGTCGGCCATCTTGTTTTCGATCTTTTTTTTTTTTTTGCACTTACAAACATTAACCACTTAATGGCAGTTTATGACAAGACTACACCAGTGTCCACTGGAGTGGCTAATGGACAACTGTGGCTAAAAGATTAATTTATATAGGAGAACACGTTTTAATAGCTGTTCACTGTAGAAACCACTTTCCATGAAATGGTTAACCTAAGGCATTTGAACATTGATTTTAAAAAAAATTAAAAAGTGATATATTATTAATGTTTCTCACTCAGATACTCGTGTGGGAAACTGCTTCCTCGACATCCTCGCGCGCGGCGATGGCGGAATCTCCTGCAGCGCTGAGATCGGAGTGGGCGTGACCAGAGCTTCCTGTTGCTGTTCGCTCGGAGGAGCCTGGGGCAACCCGTGCGAACTTTGTCCTGCCCCCAACTCCAGTATGCAGCGCCTCCTGATCTGCTATTTGATTTTTGACGTGATCTTAAATGTTCAGTCATCTGCCCAATTTGGATTCAAAACAAGTTTGTTTTTTCAACAGCTGAATATCGCACTCTTTGTCCCGGAGGAGAAGGTTTCAGACCCAACCCCATTACTGTCATCTTAGAAGGTAAACCATCCAGCTTTCTTTCTTTCTTAGCTTTTCACGGAAGTACAATAAAGTATTTGATTCATTGTCTAGATATTGATGAGTGCCAGGAGCTTCCAGGCCTGTGCCAGGGTGGAAACTGTGTCAACACCTTTGGTAGCTTCCAGTGCGAGTGCCCGGCAGGTTATTATCTCAACGAGGAGACTCGCATCTGTGAGGGTAAGTGAGAAGATTCACAACTAACGATGACCTCTGTTACTATTTGTTCTTTTTTTGTATATGTCTACTAAGTGTACCTCACCTTTCTGTAGACATTGATGAATGCACCACCCACATTGGGATCTGTGGACCTGGTACCTGCTACAACACTTTGGGCAACTACACATGCGTGTGTCCCCCTGAGTACATGCAAGTCAATGGAGGAAACAACTGCATGGGTAAGTGAAGTCACATGACACGTCTCCTTTTACTGGAATTCTCTGGCGCTGATTCTGTTCTGTTTGTGAAATTCAGACATGAGGAAAAGCGTGTGTTACCGCAACTTCAACGACACATGCGAGAACGAGCTGTCCTTCAACATGACCAAAAAGATGTGTTGCTGCGCCTACAACGTCGGCAAGGCCTG
This sequence comes from Vanacampus margaritifer, assembly GCF_051991255.1. Lineage (NCBI taxonomy): Eukaryota > Metazoa > Chordata > Actinopteri > Syngnathiformes > Syngnathidae > Vanacampus > Vanacampus margaritifer. The sequence goes on along the minus strand of NC_135444.1, from coordinate 11,922,728 downwards.
GAACAAGCCGTGCGAGGCCTGCCCAACTCCCGCTACCTGTAAGTAGTGCCCTCTAAACTAAAACGACTCACTGAGAAAAAATTCTGATGCTTTGCTGTTAATGTTGCGTCCAACCTTTTTGTGTTTTAGCGGAGTATCAGTTACTTTGTGGGAACCAGGCACCTGGCTTCATCATTGACATCCATACTGGAAAGCCAGTTGGTAAGGTCATAATTGTGCACATCAAAACACCTTACATAACGTTCCACTTTAGTAGGATTAAAATCATATCAATCAAGAATAAAGTCTATTTTGTATTTAAAAGTCCTATTTTAACAAATCTGACCACTTCTAAGCCGGGTATCAGTATTGGGCCAATACGAAGCCCTATTTCAAGGTATCGGTATTTGTGTCGGTTAATAATTAATTACATGAAATTTTAAGGAAAAGTGCTACGTTGGCATATATAGGTCTTTCTTCAAAATAATCTGTCATTGTTTTTTTTGTTTTTTAGGAGAAATTTTATGTATCAAAATTAGTAGTGTATCGGTACTTGGTATGGTTATCTGGGTCTACTCAAGAGTTGAATATTTGTACTGGTATCTGTCTGAAATAAAAGTAGTATCGAACATTCCTACTCATTTCAATCAATATGTCAACTATTATTTAAAAAAAAAAACATGATACCGATAATAAATAACCTGATGTTTATGTGCCCATGAAACAATTGTATTGTATTCTAAAACTATACTAAAGTAGCTTTTTATCCTGAAAACATACTTCTTTTTTCTTTTTCTTTTTTAAAAATAATAATAATACATGAATAAATATACTTTAAAAAAACACACACAAATACCGGTACACAAATGTATTCTTGTAATATTAAAATGTTCATGTAATATTAATAAATTAATAAATAATGAAAAACTATAAAATTATATAAAAGTATATACCTGTATATTTTTTGGGGGGGGAAAATACAACTTTCTTTTCATAAAATTACAGCTTTAATCTTATGTAACTTTATTTTTCTTATCAGTGTGACCTTAACAAATTTGCTCCTAAAAACGTATAAATACGTTCTATTTTAAAATGTTTAAATGTCCCAAAGACGTATTTATACGTTTTTAATGTTTGCTTGTTTTTATGCTAGAGCATACAGAAGGCTTTGATGCAGCCTCTCTACTGCAAAGAACGGTTGAAGAAATTGTAGTTATTACACAAACGGCCAGCAGGTGGCAGCAGCGCAAGGGAGATGAATCAGGGCCATGTTGAAAAAACCCTCAATTACTCACAATTCTAAATAGATTTGTGAATAATGATGAAACGTAGCTATATTCTAATGCTAAATCCAGCATTACAGCTGGGAGTGAAGGGGATTGCTTCTGGGAAAATGGCTGAGTGAATGAGTTAAAATATTTGGTAAATCCAGATTAGAAAAAAAAAACATATTGTCCCTAAACATTGAAATAAAAAAATCTGTCCACAAACATGCTTCCTCTTATGTCAAGTTCAATTTAGCCAATCAGAAGCCAGAAAAAGCAACACCTTGAAAACGCACATGTACTTGCATCTTGTTGAATATGTCAAAAATCAACACTTATATGGCTTATATGGACAATATGAGTTAACATCCATCCATCAATTGATCCATCTTCTGTTATCCTTCTGTGCAGATATTGATGAGTGCAGGGAGATTCCTGGTATCTGCGCCAACGGCGTGTGCATCAACCAGATTGGCAGCTTCCGTTGTGAATGTCCAATGGGCTTCAGCTATAACAACATACTGCTCATTTGTGAAGGTAACCCTTTTAAAATAATGGTCAAAAAAGCAAATGCGCCCGTGTTTAATGTTGTTTTATTTTGGGTCCTGCGCAGATATTGACGAGTGCAACAGCGGGGACAACTTGTGCCAGCGTAACGCCAAGTGTATCAACATTCCTGGCAGTTATCGCTGCGAGTGTTCACCAGGGTTCAAATTGTCCCCTAGTGGGGCCTGTGTGGGTGAGTGCTCCTTAGGGCTTGTCTTTCCACAAAAAAAATGATGAAATTCATTGAGTATCAGCATTTAAACAAGTGTAGAAGGTTTAGCCCCTTGTTTTACTTGCACTTCTAGCGCATTTTATTTTCAAATTAAATAATCTCATTTTATCCTATCCTTCGTTGTGACAGACCGCAACGAGTGCCAGGAGATTCCCAACGTGTGCAGCCATGGAGAGTGTATTGATACCCAAGGCAGCTACCGGTGTCTCTGCCACAACGGTTTCAAGGCCACCACAGACCAGACGATGTGCATGGGTGAGAGGGAGGATCCGTAACTGATCTTGTGACTGTTTTCTTTTCCTTTGTTCAGTTTAACGTGGACATTTTATGTATTTATAGACATTGATGAGTGCGACAGACAACCATGTGGCAATGGTACCTGTAAAAACACTGTGGGGTCCTACAACTGCCTGTGCTTCCCTGGCTTTGAGCTCACCCACAACAATGACTGCATGGGTGAGTAATGAATTACAGTAAACATTACAATACAATGACTCCCTAATTTCATTTCTAATGGAAGTGGTCCCAGCATAAAAAAATCTGCCAAGTTTTTGCCGATTTGTTTGTTTTCACATTAAAGATGAGTTTAAAAAAGGTAATATTAAAGCTTTTTCTTAATCATGCATGCTCCACCAATGCCCAGACGAGTACGAGAGCCCTGTTTTACTCTGACTGCACCTATCAGTTTTTATCTTCCCTTAATAGTTGAGTGTGCAGACCCTGCACTCTCTACAGTTTCTTTGGGGAGGGGCAGAGTTTTCCTTACCTCATTTGAAGTCATGTCTTCATTTGTCAACTGTGGCGGTCGCTTTAAGATTGTGCATGTACTCGCAAGCGCACCATGAACGAGCCTGACACAGATGCTGCAGTTACGCTTTGGGCCAGAGGTGGCAGTCGTGAGTAAAAAAAAGTGACAAACTGCACAAAGATCCTTTAAACCAGGGGTGCCCAAGTTCAGTCCTCGAGAGCCCCTACCCAGCCTGTTTTCCATGTTTCTCTCCACTAACACACCTGATTCATGATCAGGATCGTTATCGGGCTTCTGCAAAGCTTGCTGATTAGCTGATCATTAGATTCAGCTCCACTGCAGGAGGGAAACATGGAAAACAGGCTGGATAGGGGGTCTCGAGGACCGAACTTGGGAACCACTGCTTTAACCCATTAAGCACCTGGCAAAACATGCTTCTAAAACTTAAGGGTGACTTTTGAGTCAAAACCTGAAGTTTTCCTGGAAATTCAACAATATTCAACAATATTAAAAAAAAAAATTGATCTCAGCCCCTGAAGAAGATAGAAACATAATTCCCAAAACATTTTAGAGCTTACACTTGTGGCGTTCACACAAAACTAAGTTTATTATTATATTATTATATTTTTTAAATCAACAAACAAATGTCAAAACAAAACAGAATGACATATCCGCTCTCCCGGCTTTAATGGTAAAAGCACGGTCACGCGCTCCCGGCCTCAATGGGTTTAACCATTACGACAAAATCAAAGATCAAAGATGATGACGTTCAAACATCCCCCCTCGAAAAAATTGTGCCATATTTGCCAAATATTAAGCAAATACCAAAGGACAAAGTATTGTAAAACAGTAAAATCCTCAGACAATTAGCATTAAGAGTTCACATTTTATTCTTTATATACTTTTTTATATAAATCATTGGATTCATCGGTTTTCAGGATGGCAAATATCAAAATCACTTCGGCCTAAAATTAAAAAAATCCGTCGGGCCCTAACACAAATATGTAAAAGCTTATCCCTAAACCATATTCATTCATATTCAACCCTAAATCCTCTTCACCTGGCAGACATTGACGAGTGCAGCGCCCTGCAGGGTCAAGTGTGCAGGAATGGCCAATGCATCAACGGGCTGGGTTCCTTCCAATGTCTCTGCCAGGAAGGTTACGAGAATACACCTGATGGCAAAAACTGTGCTGGTAAGTCTGATTCATGAGTTTAATACGACACGTTACATTTTCATATTTAAATACACATGATAATTTCCCTCCAGACATCAACGAGTGCGTGAGTCTTCCTGGCACGTGCTCTCCGGGAACTTGTCAGAATTTGGATGGATCCTTCAGATGTATTTGTCCTCCAGGCTATGAGGTGCAGAATGACCAGTGCATTGGTAAGACACAGACATGGACACTTAGCAGGAAGGACAAAATGATCTTGTCTTCTCCACCACTTACACCGAGTCCTCATGTGCTGACGCTTTGTCAGATATCAACGAGTGTGAGGTGGAACCAAACCTTTGCCAGTTTGGCACCTGTACCAACACCCCTGGCAGCTTTCAGTGTACCTGCCAACCCGGATTCGTGCTCTCTGACAACAAGCGACGCTGCTATGGTAAGGCAAACTACGTACATACGATTTTTTGGTTCATTTTTATTTTAATATATAATATATTTAAATATCAATCCATTCATTTTCATTTTTTTACCACAGACACTCGAGAGAGTTTCTGTTTCACCAAATTCGAGGTAGGAAAGTGTTCCGTCCCGAAAGCTTTTAACACCACCAAAGCCAAATGCTGCTGCAGTAAGATGCCTGGCGAGGGCTGGGGGCTTCCTTGCGAGCTGTGTCCCAGAGAGACCGAAGGTGCGTAACACACCTGCATACATTCACACAGTTTCAGTTTTACGTGTGAGAGGTGTAAGCTTTCACCACTTGATAACATGCTCCGCTGAAATATCATTTTTTATATATTTTTTTAAAGCAACTTGGTTATTAAGTAAATGTACTATATTTACATAATTTTCATTACAATTTTTTCCCCTGTAACCTTAAGAAATACGTGAAGAGGCTTAGTTAATTCATGCACATGATGACATTTGTAAAATAATGAAAGTGACCTTTTCACTGTGTTTTCCAGCTGCTTTTAACACTTTATGTCCCTTCGGCCACGGAGCGCTTCCCGGACGTGGTAATGCTCGTGAGGGTGCGTGCGACATCAGAGAACTGAATTAAACCAATCTGATGGATTAGGGTGAATATATATGTGTAAAACATACTGCTTTTTTTTTCTTTTTCTCCTGTAGATATGAATGAGTGTCTGGATAACCCGGGCATCTGCCAGAATGGCATCTGCATCAACACTGACGGTTCGTTTCGCTGCGAATGCCCCTTTGGATACAACCTGGACTTCACTGGAGTTAATTGTATTGGTAGGTTACTTTATATTTTGATTTGGGTAAACCTAATGATACATGAAGCAAAACAATTTCTATATCCTGCCGAGGAATGTTTGGTTATTATTATCATGACTAGTTTTTGTTATGAGGGACGTGAGTAATTGAGGGATGGCCTACCCAAATGTAGGACGTGACTCGACTGGTCGCCATGACTGGACAGGGCGTGACTAGACTGGTCACCATGACTGAACACGACGTGACTTGACTGGTCGCCATGACTGGACAGGGTGTGACTAGACTGGTCGCAATGACTGGAACAAGTGTGACGTGACAGGACCTGGCTAGTTTTACGGCTTGGCTGTGACGTCGACGACTTGGCTGTGACGTCGACAACTTGGCTGTGACGAAAACGACTTGGCTGTGACTAAGACTTGCCACACGAACTCCCACACATAACGTAGACAATGTTCCCACACTGACTGAACAAACCCCACAAACTAAATACACCTGTGCTAATTACTTGACAAGACACACCCAGGGAAGACAAAAACGGACGTGGTTACACATAACGAGCAAAAAGCCAACCCCACAGAACCGGAACGTGACAGTTTTTTTTTTTTTTTTTTAAGGAATTACTGACATAGGCCTGCTTATTACAACCATGATTAATTATTGTTATGTTTATTTAATATTTTATCTCCATTGTTGTTATGTGCTGAATTTTGGCTGTGATGTATAATATCAGATGAAAATATATTTTGATTATAGGCTCTATTGCCTCAAATGAAGAAGCATTATGTCCCATTTGAACATCTTATTTTATTCATTGCCATTTTGCCACTTGCTGCCATCTTAAAATGACATCACAGTTGCCCAGGGCTCAGGTAACGGTCAAACACGGCTCACCTGTTTTTTTACTTTGGCCATATTACATTCACAAGCTGAACCATGATTGGTCATTGCCTGAGCCCTGTGCAACTGCGATGTCATTTTTAGTCGTCAACAACTGGCAAAATGGCCGCCCCCTGAAATGGCTAAAAACAGGTGTTTTGCTGCTTAATCAGTGTCATGTTGAGACTAGTGTTTCCCCTTTTAAGTAACCAAAGATGTGTGATTATCTCCACTTTTATCTTCTGCAGACACGGACGAGTGCTCCATTGGAAACCCGTGTGGAAATGGAACTTGCACAAATGTGGTGGGAGGCTTTGAATGTTCTTGCCAAGAAGGTTTCGAACCCGGACCTATGATGACTTGTGAAGGTCAGCCATCCAACATGCACATTATGGTTATTATTATACTGCATGTACAGTTTCTTCTTTGTTAAAGTTCTGTTGAATCACACCAATTCCTATCTGCAGACATCAACGAGTGCTCAAAGAATCCTCTGCTGTGCGCCTTCCGCTGCGTGAACACCTTCGGCTCCTACGAGTGCATGTGCCCTGCCGGCTACGTCCTGCGAGACGACCAGCGCATGTGTAGAGGTCAGAAGATTGTAAAAATGCAACATTTTACTGGCTGATGAACGTTTACCTATTGTATTGGCCTGTTGTCAATGTTCCCCCATTAGATCAGGATGAGTGCTCCGAGGGTCTGGATGACTGTGAATCCAAGGGTATGACGTGTAAAAACCTGATCGGGACCTTTATGTGTATTTGCCCACCTGGCATGCAGCGCCGGCCTGATGGAGAAGGTTGTATGGGTAAGAAAACATGTTGCTGCACCTTTTTTTTTTTTTTCTCAGACCAAAACCAATGCGAGTACTCGACTCTTGAGTAGTCACCGGTTCCATGTAACAATACCACTAGTACTTTTGATACATAAAATTCCCCCCCCCCAAACCCAATGACAGATCATTTTAAAAAAAAGAAGGACGGGTGTCCAAACTTTTTCCTCCGAGGACCACATACAGAACATTCAAAGGACTCATTTTTTTAACACATTAAAATCAGTCAATGGATCAATTAATATTGTTTATATATTACAGTTATTTTGAAAAACTGGTCATGGCCCTGCATCCCACTCCAATATATTCACTATTACACTGAACAGCAGCAAAATCCAATCTCTGCATTCAGAACCAAAAAATATGGGTTACGTTAGCAATTTGGACCTTGATACAGAGCAGAATGTTGAGGGAACCATTTTTCTTTCTAAAAAAGAATTTTTAGAAGCATATTGTTATTTCTTTTTTGATAATAAATAGTGTTGTGAAAAATTTGAGCATTTTCATTGTAAATAATTAATTTGAATATGTACATATCTAAAAACAAAAACAAAAAGCTCTACAGTATCTAAAACACATTTATTAGTAGTAGTGGTAGTCTCATGTACCCCATCTCGCTACTCATTGGAGGAAATTTTCGGAACACCAGACCCATTTTTATTTTTATTTCTTTGACAAAATGTTCTTCTTTTTTTTCTTTTTGCATATTCCGCGGGCCGCTAACAAATGGATTCCGGGCTGCAAATGGCCCCTGGGCCATAGTTTGGACACCACCGCCTAAGCCCTTAATATCACAACATGACACTTCCCCTTAAAATTGCATGAAATTAATGACAATTATTTTCTCATTTTTAATTCCTGAGTGTACAAGAACTACAAGACGGATATAAATGCATTGGGAGACTACGAATATAATAGAAAAGCACACTTTTTTTTTTCAGAATTCAATTTAAAATGGGATTCATACACTTGTACAAAATGAATGTGATGTTTCAAAGTAACAACTAAGTAAATAAAATCATAGCTGAGGTAAAATTGTAATAATAATAGTGACAAGTGATGCTTTTGTAATGTATACTGTACATGTATGTCTGTTTCATGTTTCGATGTCCTTGTGTGTACTTGCAGACTTGAATGAGTGCAGAGCAAAGCCTGGCATTTGTAAGAACGGCCGCTGCGTCAACACTGTGGGAAGTTACCGCTGCGAGTGCAACGATGGCTTCGAGCCCAGCTCCACTGGAACCGAGTGCATTGGTGAGACATTGATTACCTACTCTAATATACCGTAAAGGAGACGTCATAGTAATTAAATTGAGTTGAACCCCACAAAAAGCACGAGTCATTCTTTTTTTTTTTCTTTTTTTTTTTTATTCCCCGCATTCCTCGTCCAGACAACCGTAAGGGTTTCTGTTACATGGAGGTCCTGCAGACGATGTGTCAGCAGTCGTCCACCAACAGGAACAGCGTGACCAAGTCCGAGTGCTGCTGCAACACGGGTCGAGGCTGGGGCTCGCAGTGTGAGCTCTGCCCGCTTCCTGGCACCGTCCAGTACAAGAAGATGTGCCCTCTTGGGCCGGGATACACCACAGATGGCAAGGGTGAGTCGATGTTTAGAACAACCTCCCAAAAACATATGGCTGAATGAACATTTTGGCCATATTTACAAAAGCTATGTTTGGCGCAAACACAACACTTCTCATGACGAAAAGAACACTACACCCACAGTTTTTCTTTAGCTGAAGCCAAATATAAGTCAGTGTTAGCACAAAAACCTTAAGATGTCTTCAAGAAAGCAGCAAAATGTCAAGAAAGGCCCATTAGAACACCGTAAATTTATTTGGGGTAAATCAGAGGCACTTTAAGTGGTTGCAGATTTGTGCTGACTCACATCTAACATGAGTTTGAATTTTTACTTCCTTTCCCCCCCCCAAAAAAAACAATTGTAACCTTTGCATCCAGATATCAACGAGTGTCAGGTGATGCCAGATCTGTGTCGCAATGGTCAGTGCATCAACACGATCGGATCCTTCCGTTGCCACTGTAACGTTGGATACAAGACCGACTTTACTGCGACCTCATGTGTCGGTAAGGCCGATCTCCATTGAGAATTATGTTGATGTTTTTTTCCCATATTTTTAGCTGCTTTGGGAAGTTTATTTTCCTCATCTATGTTTAACGTGGTTCCAGATGTGGACGAGTGCTCGCTGTCTCCCAAGCCTTGTAACTTCCTGTGTAAAAACACAGAGGGCAGCTACCTTTGCTCCTGTCCGAGAGGATACAGCCTGCAGCCTGATGGAAAGACCTGCAAAGGTACGAAGACTCTAGCATGCCATTTCAATTGTATTTTCATTTAAATTCCTGACATCAACAAAGTGGTGGGAAATAATATTTTATCAATGATAGCGACCCTGAAAGCAGGTATATGTTTACGCCAAGGATGGGCCACAAATTTTTAACTGTTTCACTTGGGCGGACTTGATAAAATGCCACTTTAAATATGGACAAGTATGTGCATACATGCAAAATATGTGCTTTTCACATATTAATACAGTTTTCAACACATGTATAAAAGATCCACTCTTGCATTAAAATTAATTACCATTTAAGGAAGCGCAAAACTTCTGAACAGCAAACCAACATTAAGTGCAAGAACTCATTTTGTGCTTTTTTTTGTTTTGTTTACAAAAATCAACTCACTCAAAATGTTAATATTATTGAGCAACTATGCTTGTCCTGCATGTCGTTCCAAATCCTTAAAAATTAATAGGCCTACACATGTTCTAGTGTAAGACCCGGTGCATGTGCATCTAAGCCATATCTGCTATCTAGTGGTGAATGGGGATATTACAACTTAAAACTACAGTTGACCCCTGCATACTCACGTTTGGCACCCATGGATTTGCATATTCTTATATTTATTATTATTTTCTTTTTTCGTTTTAATATTTTTTAATATATATATATATTTGGGGGAGGGGGGGTTTGCCCATGTTTGTTTGTCATAGGAGACTATATATTGATATATTGAATTTTTGGGGTGGGTTTGTAATTTTTTTTTTTAATAAAATAAAAACAATTGAAAATAATAATAATAATAACTAAAAAATATAAAGAAAAGGGAAAAAAAAGAAACTTTATTCTCAAATTGTTTTTTTTCTTCATTATGTTAGTGTGACTTAACTCTCTGTATGATTCCCCCCCCCTCCAAATTAATATTAAAATTTTTGTCCCATAACAGTCAGAAAATACTTTTTTGGTTTTGTTATATTACAACATTAGTTCTGCAGCAATATAACCTTATTCCCATTTTCAATTAATAAAACTTTAGTCGTGTAATAACATGACTTTATTGTCACTAAAAAAATCACTTTTTCTAGTAATATTACAACTTTAGTTCCATAATATTTTTCTAATATATTTTTCTACCTTTTTCTAATAAATAATAGTTTTTTTTAAATAATAATAATAATAATAATAATGCAATTTCATCCCTTAATCATACTTCATTAACTTTTTTTTTTAAGTAATGTTATAACTATTCCTGTAAAACTAGCATAAGGCCCAATTTTAATGAAAAATGTCACATTCTAATAAATGCCTCCTGTAGCCTTTCCCATGCAGATTCTGCAGGTGACAATAGTTTAGCAGCGGTCTGTGCTCAATGTTTGAATGCATTGTTTGTTCTCTCCTGCTAAGATCTGGACGAGTGTTCCACCAAGCAACACAACTGCCAATTCCTTTGCGTCAACACCATTGGAGGCTTCACTTGCAAATGTCCTTCTGGCTTTACTCAGCATCAAACGGCCTGCATTGGTGAGTGTAAAGATTGTGTCCACTTACTGGAAATCATCCTTGAATTCAATAGTTAACCCTCTATTGTGATGTTTCAGACAACAACGAGTGCATGGGTCAAAACAGCGCGTGCGGTTCTCAGGCTGCTTGTGTCAACACTCCTGGTAGCTTCAATTGTGAGTGCTCGAAAGGCTTCTCTTTGGATGGCACCGGTCTGGAGTGTGAGGGTAAGTAACAAGATGTCGGTGGGATGTGACCCAAGTGGGATAACATGTTTTGATGTTTCAAATGTCCAAACACCAAAACACGCTTGCGTTTGTCAGATGTGGACGAATGCAGTAGTAACCACCGCTGTCAACATGGCTGTCAGAACATGATGGGAGGTTTCCGCTGCGGCTGTCCTCAAGGCTACGTGCAGCACTACCAGTGGAACCAGTGTGTCGGTGAGTCGCACTCACATCTCATTATTGGGCATGATTTTCTGCTTTGGTTGAATTATCGTTTCCATTCATATTCTGTCAGATGAAAACGAGTGCCAGTCGGGCTCAATGTGCGGCTCGGCTTCCTGCTACAATACGCTGGGCAGCTACAAGTGCGTGTGCCCGTCCGGCTTCGACTTTGAGACGTCCGCTGGCGGCTGCCAGGACGTTAACGAGTGCTCCATGGGAGGCAACCCGTGCATGTATGGCTGCTCCAACACGGACGGAGGGTATCTGTGCGGCTGTCCTGGAGGATTCTACAGGGCTGGACAAGGGTAAGCTATATTGCAAAACTCCAATGTTGAAAGCAAAAATCTGTTCTGCAATAACTAATATACAGTATATTAGTGCTGTCAGGCAATTAACTTTTGACTGATTTTTCAAGGCCCACAGAATATTGTGCTCTATTGCTATAAAAACATGGAACCTACCAAAGGAAAGTTGTATCTTTTTCCGTTTTGCAGCAACTAGCATTATAATATAGCTAAGCTTTATCATTATTTATTCACAAATGTGTTTAAAACAGTGGGGGAAAGAGTCTGTTGCAACATGGCCTGGTTGAGCTCTTATACTCTGTTGCCACCTGCTGGCCGGTTTTGTAATAACTACCATTGCTTCAAGCATTCTCTTCAGTTCAGAGGCTGCATTAATATGCTCTAGCATTTAAAAAAACGTATAAATACGTCTTTGGGACACACATTTAAAATAGAACATATTTCTTCGTTTTTGGCAGCAAATTAGTTAATTACAGAAAAATGTGTGATTAATTAGTTGAACATTTTATTTTATTTTATATATATATATATATATATATATATATATATATATATATATATATATATATATATATATATATATAATATTATGTATATAAATGTTTATTTATTTATAGTATGTTTTGACCGTGTTGTCCGTGTCTCCATGCAGTCACTGTATATCAGGCTCAGGCTTCCCAAGCCAATTGGGCGAAGGCGATGAGGACGACAGTCTGTCTCCCGAGGCCTGCTACGAGTGTAAGATCAACGGAGGAGGAAAGAACGGACGACATAAACGCAACACAAATGAAAATGAACTGGATCACGTAAGTTAGTTATTTAGTGAGACTATTGACTAATTCAGAATGTTTATAAACGGTAGACGCTAGGATGTAGCCACATAGCAGAATGTGAGTGACTATCACTGACCCAAACTAAAACTATGACTTTTTGTGTTTTGGATTGGATTATTTATGTTTTTTCAAGAGTGTAAGGCAAATGCACTTTATAAATAGTTGTACAGAGACTATACCAAGATATACTTGGATTCGGAGTCACTTCTTCTAAAGTAGTCTTCATCATTGGTGGGGCTGTGAATCGAAATTTGGTTCTTATTAAGAACTGTGTCCCAGTAATTCAATTCCTGGGAATTATTTGTTTGCTTACCTAACAATTATGGCAATTAAACCTCTTGGTGGAAAGAAGCAACCAAAAAAACGAACCAACAGCACCCTGACTGGGGCTCTGCCGCTGGTGAGGCTGCTTAAAGAAACTATAATTTGGCTGACACAGCACAGGAGAAGGAAACAAGAGGAACTGATAAGCAATATCGATAATGAAATCAGAATTGCTAAATTTTTACCAAATCCCATCCATAATCATATGGAGGACCAAAACTAAAAATAAATTAATTAATAAAAGTGAAAATAAAGACGGATATAAAAAAAATATAATTCAAAAATGAAATACAAAAAAGAAATATAAAGGGTTAGGGTTAGGGTTAGGCTAAATGTAAAAATAACAAAAATAAAAAATGAGATTAAAAAAATAAAAATGAATATAAAAATAAATGTCTAAATAAATACAAAACTAAATATAAAAATATAATTAAATGTCAATCAATAAATGTTATTCAAATGAGGGGGCGTTTTGGGTTGTAGTTTTAGTAGTAGTTTTAGTCATTTATTTGTTTTTTATTTTGGCAGTTTTGGTCCTCTATATAATCATTGGGTAAAATGTAATTGACACCCATTGTAATATATTGGGGGGAGATATCATAAAAAATTGCATGTATTTTCAATGAAAACTGAGGGGAGAAATATCAATCAGTCACCCAAATTGAATTTGTGATCCATTCCAGGAGCCAGTGAGTCTGGCCAGCGTGGACACGCAATCCTCCATCCCCATGAACCTTTCTCTGGCCTCACTCCTCAACAAAGAGCCCCTCCTGGAGCTGCTGCCCGCCCTGCAGCCGCTGGAGCGCCACGTGCGCTACGTCATCACGCACGGCAACGCCGACGAACACTTCCGCCTGCTGGAGCGCCGCGACGGCAAGAGCGTGCTGAGGCTGGGCAAGAGGCCGCCTCCCGCCGGCTCCTACCGGCTCGACATCGCCAGCCTGCCCCTCTTCGGGCCCCGAAAACGAAGCCAGCTGGAAGAGCAGCACGACAAGGACTACCTACAAGGGGAGATAGGGGGCGCTCTGCGTATTAAGCTTCACATCCACCTGCACTGAAGGCGCCCCTGGACTGACCCCCTTCAAAGCCTGAACCTTTTGAGTTTTAACCCGCCCTTGTATCCTGCAGAGGGTTCACCGGGGGCGATGATAGACTAAGGCAATCAGCCCGACTCCACCACCACCACTTTGTTACTGTTCATGTTTTGTGTGATTTACATTTTCCTTTTGTTTTTTGTCATGATTATACTTGTGTTCATCCTTCTCTTCCACAACGAGCACTCCTGTGGAGCAGATCACAGCGAGGTGCGTAGAGCCCCCTAATACAGGCGCCTCTCAATAAAGTTGAATATTATTGAAACTTTATTTATTTCTGTAGTTCAAATCATACGTCTCAAGAAATAAGAATATGAATCAAAATCATTTAATATTTTGAATTGAACTACCGAAATAAGTTAACTTTACGACAATTTTCCAATTTATTGAGGTGTGCTTGTAAAAGACATAATGGCACACAAGTCCATGAAGCACTTTTGTAGGCAGGCAAGTCACATTTTTTAATTTTCTTTCTTCAAAGCACAACATAGAGAATTATATATGGAAGTGTATTGCATTCACTTGAGAAAAAAAAAACGTTTTTCTGACAATTTTTTGGGGGGAGCTTTGTTTTTTTTAAGTATTTTTTTTTTTAAAAAATCAGTTTTTTTTCCCTGAGTATTTCCCCCCCTGTTTTTAAAAAATATATATATATTCCCTGTTTTTCTGAATATTTTTCCCCCTGTTTTATAAAATAAGATTTTTTCCTGTTTTTCAGAATTATTTTTTTAATGTTTTTCTGAATACCTTACACTAAAACAATAATACTGTAAGTGTTACTAATTATGATATATTTCTTACCTTAACTGAGCCAGAAGGTACGTTGGGGGTATGCATGAAAGTGTCCGCTTCCGCTATTAGTGAGTCTGCAACAAGTCACTTGGAGTTCAGAGGTAAAAAAAATCAAAAATACTTTGAAAAACAAAGCTGGTGTTTCTGTTTTCCTGAGTATTTTTTTTTTATATAATTTCCCCCGTTTTTAACAGAAACAGAACATTTAAAAAATTACTCAAAAAAAAAACAAAGCTTCCCCAAAAAATTTGTCAGAAAAACAGAAGTGTTTTTTTTTTTTTTTTTTTAGTGAATGCAATACGCTCCGTAGAATTATGAGTTTAAAAAAAAAGTGCTGAGAGCTGCCTTAACTGTCTTTCTGGATGCATTTGAAATTTCATCCAACCACGTCTGAAAAGCAACAAGGCACCTCTCTGGGGGAAAAAAAAAAAAATCACATCTCACTCTTTCGTGGCCTTTTTGTGTGAGAGGACTGCAACAGCTACATTTCAGGTTGATCAGATGTGGAATTAACGTTTGTTTGCATGCGTTAGGTGACCTCAGTGCGAGTTCACCCCATGCGATGCTGACACGCAAACCAAAGATGGTGCTATCGTCACGAGCAGGGAACTTTTACAGTGAGCAGCTTTTCCAAACAAGCTAAATCAGGTTACTTTTGTTTGAATAAGATGCATTGATTCTTAAGCTAGGAGGCAACAGTCACCTGACCAGAAGTGTGATCTTAATAAGCACCAAATACATGCACAAAAAAAAACATCTGTCATATCATATTCTTCATTTCTCATATTTTTTTCCTCTCAAAGAGGAAAAAAAAAAAGGTGCTATAGGTAATCTTGTCTGCTGTACAAAGAACGCGGTCTTGAATCTGGATTGCAAAAGTGACATTTGTTATTAATTTTTGTGCCAGGCTTTATTATTGTTGTGTTTGTTTGTACTTTGTATTGTCTCAGTGCTGAAAAAAAAAACAATATTATCATACATGCTTCTTGAAATTGTATATTAAGTAAAATGTAGTTTTTGTGTGTGTGTGTGTTTTTTTATGTCAAGACAGCCAAAGTAAACAATAGATTGAAGGCCTATAAATGCAAATGATCAACACTTACACTGTCCACAGTATCCAATGCTAGAAGCGTCAGTGCAAACTTGACCACCTCGGCTCGGCTCGGCTCGGCTCATAATGGTGCTAAATGATTCAAGGGTGCCGCACATGTTTATCACACATAACCATTTTGTCTATTTCTAACCTGGAAATCTTTGTAACGCTTTGTATCTTTATAGTGTCCTCGTGTCTCTTATTTTTTTTTTCTTCCTTCGTTTGTCTGTTTTTGACATTTCAGTGCCAAACTTGAAAAGTGCCATCAGCATCATCAACCACTTTGCACTGAACTATGATGTGCTATATTAGCCAGAAAAGCAACAACTTGGCTTGAAGAGAACTCTAAAGTGACAATCATCTGTACACAGCACATTTATTAGTTGAAGAGCGATAAATAAATCACATTTGTTTGTAATATTCTGATCCTCATTTATGTGCAAAGACAAAAAAACCAAAGACACTCTGTCATTGGCAGTCGATAAGATCTGAATGATTCACATTATATTGTAAACTTTTGTCCAGTGACAATTTGCAATAAAGTATTGTGGGTTATATTTTTAAGTGTGGTTTCCTGGCAGTTTAAAATGATTCTATAAATAAACGCACATAGACAATTGAAGAGGAAATGTATATATTTTTTTATTTTTAACTAAACATACCCAGTGTATCAAAACCAAAGCAAAAAAGTTTGAAAAAGATGTCATTACAAAACAGAAAGACAAAGAAAAGCAATCAGCTTTGCCTCCCTCAAAGACACGGCTGAGTCACTACTTTCAAAATCCACAGTGCACTTTGACATAATCAGGAAGGACGGGAAGATAGCAAAAAGGAGACTCACAAACTTGAGTCAAGATTAGAAAAATAAAGCAATATTTTACCCAAAGGTTGCTTTTGCTTCATCACCGCAATTGTCAGGCAAATGAAACCAAGAACAAAAACTGCACTTGCAATAGTAAGAGATTATGTGTATGAATATATTTAAATATGTATATATTGGATCAATATGGCTTCTCAAGTTATAGACACAAACACGCAACACTGATAAGAATCGAAAGAGACACAAACTACCTGCCGTGGCTTCGAAAGCATCTGAAGTTGAAGTGCTGCGCAAGGATCAACGTCTACAAATGCAATCAGCACAAAAAAAAAATGTTAGCATGTGCAATCCTTGATGAGCACATAACTAATGGATGCTTTGGAACCGCCGTGATTCATTAAAGGGCCTTCTGCTTAAGTGTAAACC
This sequence comes from Vanacampus margaritifer, assembly GCF_051991255.1. Classification (NCBI taxonomy): domain Eukaryota; kingdom Metazoa; phylum Chordata; class Actinopteri; order Syngnathiformes; family Syngnathidae; genus Vanacampus; species Vanacampus margaritifer. Next base: position 11,905,911 of record NC_135444.1, on the reverse strand, counting down.
CGCCAGCTTTGCCTGCCTGTGTGTTAGCCGCGCGCTCTGATGTCAGCTGTCGACATGTAAATCGCAGATCATCAGCTTTCAAAGTTATATATATGAATTTTTATAAGCAACCCGGTATAAACCGGTTTGGTGTTGCTGGTGTTTCGTTCCTTCTTTGAATTTACTTAACTAAAAAGTAATTTGGGCATCTTAAAATGTTACATCCAAATACCCAATCGTGACAACATTCAGTATGTTTTATGGGGCTGGGTTTTGAAAAATTGGATAATCGATATCGAGTCGATTTTCCTTTTCAAGCCCGATATCGATTCGTAAACCCATGAATCGATTATTTTATATATCTGTTTTCCCCAAAAATTCTTTAGAAAATAAAATATTAAAGGATGATTTTTTTGGGGGGGGGGGGGATCTTACTGTTTTATTGAAATGTACCGTTCACATGAATTTAAAAGTATTTCTTAAATTTATGAACGACCTGACTTATTGTGCACTTTGAGACAATTCAGAATATCTTTTATTTATATTTACAGTTATTGAATTAGATTATGAAACGATGTTCATCTCATCATTGCTGATGTCAATGTTTGTCTAACACTTAAGCAATTAAAATATGTGTTACTTTCATTAGCTAAATCATTTGACCAGTTACTACGACGGCGTATTAGGGCCACGTATAAATATATATTTTTTAGAGGGTGGGGGCAATATTTAAAAAAATAAATAAAAAATCACAAATTTGCGACTTTATAAAGTTACAAGAGAAAAAACTTTATTGAGTAGCAAATTTTTGAGTTTATAAAGTAGCAAATTTGCGAGAAAAAAAATCTGAAACTTATGAGAGACACACATAGCGCACTACTCAAATGTTTGTGCCAATACTTTTCGGGCGGGTTTTCAAATAAGGAGATTGTAATGGCTTTAACCAATAGATGTTAAGCATTCGCAAGACGCCTCGCTTTGCGAAGGTCCACACCCCGAGGATCAAGCATTTGAGTTAATTTAGTAAAAATTATATTTACTTGTACATTTATGTTTACAAAGTTATTACTTACACGTTCATACATTTTGGTATTTTTATTGTACAAGTATCTAAGTTGATGTGTCGAATCTGCTGCTCTCCTTCATTCACTTTTACCTAAAGTATGCTAGCTTCTGATTGGTTAGTGTTTAGTCAGCTGATAGGGAATCAGGAAGTGTTGCTGCTCTAGCTGCCGTGTACGACGAGTAAAATTTAAATTAAGAATGAATCCGTCTCCATCCTGCCTTTTCATTTTATAAACCGTGTTCCATTAACCGCCAACGAATCCTCACATGATTAGACTATAGCTAGGCTATAGCTAGTATTTCTCGTAAGTTTTTTTTCTCGCAAATCTGCCATTTTATAACGTCGCGAATTTGCGAGTTTTTTTCTCCGAATATTGCCCCCGCCCTCTAAAAAAAAGAAATGATATGTGGCCCTAATACGCCGTCGAAAGTAAATTTTCTTTAAATAATCGATATTGGATTGAATTGAAGTGAATCAAATTGAAAGAAAAATTGAATTTGAATCGATTGAGGACATTAGAATCGATACCGAGCCCTAATGTTTTATGATGTCAGCAATTTCAGCAATTGAATCTACTTGGTATTATTTTATATATATATTATTTGAAAACTTAACCCAGTATCACACGCTAGTTTTGTTGTCGGACCCCACAATGACATCCTACGCGTTTTCCCACGTTTTTAATCGAAATTCTTCAAGACTATTGTTCCATTTGAGCCGTTTTATATTCTCTCACTGTCTGTTGAAAAACCCTGCCTCAAATCAACGTGTGTGAAGATGAAGAAAATTGATTCAGGTATTTCTATGCAGCTCACGTGACGCTGTGCTGTGTGCTGTCAAGCTCGTACAACAGGTCAGATTAAGGCAGCTTCATCATTTTGGCTTTTTGTGGTCCTGCTGGTTTGTATGAGTGCAGTTATGGAACGCCTCATATTTACACTAACACACGTCATCCAAAACCAGGACTGTTTGCACTGTACAAAAAAAACTCCTTGAGTGTCTTCACAATGTGATCCATTGTCCACATTTTCATTTCAAACCCCTCCTACACCAACGCGTAATCAAACTGACCCCTTTCCAGCCCCTCCTTGTGGTCAGTCCAGGATGATGCGGGCATGCGACTGTAGGGGTCCAGCAGGATCCTGAAGCACCTGACCAGCAGGAAGACCAGGAAGAGCATGAGGAGGCCCACGAAGGCCAAAGCCGTGCGCTGCTCGGCGTCCACGCCGACCAAAGCCAGCGGGGGGCCGCTGCTGCCGCCGCCACCGGCGCCGCCGGGCAGGGGAGAGCCGGTCGGGGACAGCAGCAACTCGTAGTCCAGGGTGGGCCCATCGCTCATCCTCCACGGGGCCCGGAGGCAGGGTTTGCACACCGACTGGATGGTTGGTGTATTGGGGGGAGGTGAGGAGAAGGAAGGGAAGGTGTTCATGAGCGACGGATTGCGGGAGTTTGTAAATCAATTTTGAAGTTTTGACTTGAGCTATTTCAGGCTAATGCAGGCGAGTCCAAGTCACAATGTGTTCCTAATCTGATGTGACAACGAGGCACACAGACTATTTATGAGGTGACCGCCCTGAGACGGCAATATTTTTAGGCTAATAATCAGAGAAGACAGGAAGTCACAACAAGCCAAGGTCAATGTTCTGGGAACTGATACGGTGCTAATTAAGAAACAGTAGCAGTGTATGGACGGCAGGTCGCCAATACTGATAAGGTTTTCTACCGTCTTGCTCAGTGGACAAATCTTTTCAAAAATAGCAAACAGTACATTGCAAAAAGTCCTCCCACTGCCTAGCAAGAGAACGAGTGATAAGTGGGTCAGAGGCGTCAAGTGTCCGGAGAAGTTCTTCTCACCTTTTCCCTCGGGAAAAAAAACAAAACACTAATGGTGACGCAAGAGAGAGCAAGGGGTAGAAAATAGCGAGTGTGAGTCTGTCCAATGTGTGAACTTCATTCATAAAAGACGAGTCCAAATAGTTGAGTCTTAGTATCTGCTCAAGGTGACGTCCTCGGCAGACATGACGTCAGCAGTCGATGAGTTACAGCAGCTTGACACCTGAAACAAAAGTTGGAGAAATTCTCGTTAGAAAATTCGTCACGACAAACAAAAGGGATGCTTCAATGGTTTTCCAGTGAATATTTTTGAGAACGTCACGCCATCCAATGTGTGTTGTGCAGACACAACATTAAGAAAATTATCCTTTTTCTTGAGCTCGGTAAAATCCTTAAAATCCGTTTTGGGGAAGAACATTAATCAAAAGTTGACATTGTTTAGCATTTCAACTGCTTTAGTGCTCTCGTCATTATGATGAAAAGTGTCACTCTTCATCTTTACTGCTTTTTTTCCGACTGTGAAACCGTTGCCCACTCTTGCGACTATTATGTTTGTTTTCCTCTCAACGTCTTCTCTTTTCCCTTCCACTGAGATAACCCCACTTGATTTTCATCGCTGCGCCATAAAGTTTGTTTTGTTCTTCCCGAATCAATTCTACACATGATGTGATAGATAGATAGATAGATAGATAGATAGATAGATAGATAGATAGATAGATAGATAGATAGATAGACAGACAGACAGACAGACAGACAGACAGACAGTCAGACAGTCAGACAGACAAGTCAAGGCTAAATAGCTAGCTAGCATAGTGTTGGATTTGTGCTAGCTAGCTGATACATAGTTACATATACATATACATAGATACATAGTTAGCTAGCTAGCTAGCTAGATAGACAGATAGATAGATAGATAGATAGACAGTATATAATAATACATTATTCATCCTGTAAAGGAAATGAGACCAATTACATCAATAAATCAATAATGTATAGTAAATATTGTGCAGTAAGAAGATGGAGTAGGTCATGAGAAGGCAGGAGCGCACTGGATGTGCTTATAAGCGGATGCATTAAGACTAAAACAATAATAATTGGTTTTAATCAAAGAAACGTTGTTTTCATATATACTGTATATATATATTAACATTTGGGGGAGCAGCAGAAATTTTGCCGCCTCGGGCGATTGCCTATTTGACCCTGTTACGTCTACCCAAATTAAACCATAAGTACATTGGACCACCACTGTTCATGGGGATCATAAGCTTGGAGAGTTCCGACAAGAAGCTTCAATGGGCATGGTGGAGCGGGGCCAACTTTGCTATCCATGCAGTGATGATACGTTATGACATCCCCAAATTAACAGACGTTCATTTGCTTCTAATGAACAGCATATGGACGACATTAAGTCACACCTTGTTCATGTCATCCTTCCACCATATTGCTATCATTAGTACCCTTAAAAAGTAATAAGTGACAGTGATGTTAGCCATCTGTGCACACACACCTTGTAATGAAGCTGATGATGGCCACATTAGCTGTAATGAATAGTGATTATGGTCTCTGGGATGGGATTACATCAACCCTCATTTATCAGTGCACGCTTACACGGACACTCAATGGGCACCGCATTCATCCAAAAGGTGACAGGAGGGGCAACAAAGTGGAGCCTCATCAATAATCCAAAATCACTCATCTCCTGTGAACGACCGGGTTTCAAATCACTGAAGACACGTGACACCCACACGTCTTTGTGGATGATGAACAATGAATTTATGAAGATGAATAGAGGAGGTGATGGATCGGCAGGACACACGTTGCTATGGTGATTGATTAGCAGCACACACGAGAATGTTTCCTATCTGTGGCTAGCTGAGAAACAAAAAGCCAAAAATAGGTCAGACAACCTTGGAAATTCTTTCAAGGACACTATTATTCTGATGGGAAATGTTGTAAACAGAAGGTTGTCACTTTATCAAGTGCTGAAATGCCCTTGAGCAAGACACTGAATCCCTAAATGTGCCACTTGGCATCTCGTCTGGAAGTCATTAAATTAGGTACATCTCCATCAGAGAAGTATTGGATAATATTGTGGCTGTGTGGTCAGCACAACAGTAAAACAATCGGGGCTTCCTCTACCCCCCCCCCCCCCCCATATGGTTTGTATTGATAGCACATGTTTTAGTATTGACTAAAAAGTCAACTTTATGAATATCGGTTGAGAAATGGGCAAGTTAGGACTTTGTTTCAATATCCTTGCCTTGCCTTTGATGGGAAAGTCACCCACCCAACATGGCTGCCAGATAGGCACGTCGTTTAGCTGGGTTGCTAACTAGCAAGGTAGTTAGCGTGTCTCGTCTTAAATCTGTGTCAAATAACCGCAGCCGGGAGGCACTTATACACCCACAGAAGTAGGAATCACCCGATGAAAAGGCAGGAAGAAAGGAAATAAACGTTTTTACTTTTTAATTGTGTGGAAATGATGAAATCATACAATAACAAGCATGGCATGTGTGCATGTATCATTCGAACGTATCGCAGGAAGGGAGGACATACTTAGCTCAGCTTATTTTCCTCTTCGTTAAATCTAGCTCCCAACACCTCCCCCCCCACACACACACACACACGTTCCACTTGACTTGTTTGACATTAGTTCTCACAGTACGCTAGATGCTCATCAGTCTTCATGAAAAAGCTCTTAAATGGCCACCTTCTTTTACACATGAACATACTGTACGCACTTGCACACACACCCACACGTCCACACACACACATATCTTCCAGGCTAACGTCGACATAAGTCATCAGACCCGAAGACAATGTTACCCCTCAGGTGACCGAGGAGTCATACTTTCCTCTGTACACTCACACAAATACACTCCCACGCACACACGCACACACCCACACACAAGTGAACAAAAACAGCCTAGCATCACTACAGCTTGAGTTGCTTTCAAACCGAGTGATTTTTCATTTAGACGACAGGAATTAATCCAATATCACGCAAGAAGAACTAATACACAATGCTACAATAAGTGTGTGTGAAAAAAAATCTGTTACAATGCAGGAAATGAGGCAGGAAAGCCTGTTTCAATCCTTTTTAATTGGATTCCATTCGAATACATTGATGACAATGCTAAAATAGGAAATGGCCACTGCATGAACAATGACTGAAATTCTCATCTAATGATAGTAAAGAGGAAGTTGAGGCTAAAACCTCAATGGGGAGAAAGAATGCATAATCGAAACAAAAATGTTGGGTGATTTGAAACTTCCATGCTTTTTCCAAGTCTGAAAAATCGGTCTTATCTGAGGAAAGAGGACAAGGGCACCACTGCCATGAATGCACAAAGATTAAAATCGAGCGCTTGCGGTCACATTTCACATACAACAACTGCCCCCAGAAATGTGCTGTTTTGGTGCTTTTTGGGTCTCCCTGTTTCTCATGCTGTCCCTCCAAGCAAGGCCCCATCTGGCACGCACACACACACACACACACACGCTCGTGCAACAAAACCGAGCTACCAACTGGCTCACTTGCTGCCAACCTTGATTTGTTATTTATAACCCGACCAAAGACATTGTTCTGACATTAATGAAATTGTAGAAGCATTGAGAAACCATTAAAGCTGCATGCGTGAGCAGCCCAAGCAGTTGAAAGTTGTGTACCTTTTCAAAGGCACCTTGGAAGTGACCTGTTGGTTTGGATGACCTTGGAATCAGAATTTAATGTATTGGTAAGTAAGTAAAAACAAACAAGGCCCAATCAGTACTCCTTTAAAAACCCTTGTAACATCTTTTTATTTTATTTTTTTTTTTTTTACGACACATAAGTAAAATGAGCCAAAATTTGGCTCACTATTAGAAGTGTGATATCTAAGTCATTTTTGATTTTTTTTTTTTTAACTTGCAACCACTCAAAAAGTTCTGTGGCATCAGACCTATCCATTTATTTATTTATTTATTTTTGATGTCCTCTATGGACAATAAAAGCAATCGTGTCCTAAGACCACAACTAACTATCATCTGTATATACAGGATATAAAAAACATTCAAATTTGAATATTCACATAAACTCATCACACACTCATACATGTGTGCACGTCACTGTTATTGCGTCCACACACGCTCACAGGCCTGAGTTCTCTAATCCCAACCATGCTTTCTTGTTTTGGTATAAGAATGGGAACATAGAAAGCATTAAAAAACGGGGGGAAAAAAACACAAAGAGAATTATCTCTCTAGTGCTGTGTGGTGTACTATGGCTGTTATGACTCTAAAGTCAAAAATATTTTTTCTATGTTTAGTTGATGCCCCAGCGAAGGGATCAATTGGGTAATCGCGGGAAATGCAGTATAATACATCAGGTGTACATTGCATCAAAATACATGAAAAAATATTATTTAAAATGGGAGTCGATGGGCCAAAATTTGGACACTTTTACTCATGTGTACCATAAAAATTTGTTTCTCACATATAATAATGACAATACGGTGCGCGGTGTCATTTTAAACTTCAACATGTTTTGCACAATTGGGTGCAATTTCAGCTCATTCAGTGATTTTTTTCATATGATTTACATTTGATATTAATATTAATAAAAAAGCAAAACGCAAAAAAATTGACAATTTCCTTACGAAGCACAGTATGGACCTGGAAATAAAATATGCACAACAAACAAACACAAACACACTGACCAGCAGCTATAAACATATAGTACTCGCCAACCGAATCTAATTAAATCGTATTAAATATTAAACACACTGCCACTGTCCATACTGCAGTCACAACTGTATCCCAAGTGAAGTGAACTGCTTGTCAGAAATGTGTCATTGATATTGACTTGATGTGACTATTCATGAGTCCATGAGTTCATTCATCACCTAAGGGACCTGCCACCTGTAGAGTGCTGCTAATGAACATGTTGGCAAGTAGGTCACCTTGAGCACAAAAGATGCAAAAATAGTGGGGGAGGAGTCCAAAGTCTATAAATGAAGCTGCAAGTATTCAGACTGAAGAAGTCTTGGAGGTATTTTTAGCCACTGAGCGAGACAAAGTGTCTGTGGAGTCATTTCTCTTTGCACTCTTAGCTCACCACCAGACGTCTCCTCACGCGTCGTAATTCGCCGGCAGACAGGCGCGAGCTACAATAAGGATGATAAAGTTTGACAATTAAATACTCTATTGTCTCTCTCTCCTCGCAGCCGTAGGTCGCGCTTGGACAAGCAGCAGAAGGAGGGCATTTGTGTGCGAGGTGCCCGCAGAAAGACAAACAGACACGCGGAGGGCGAGCGAAATGTTCTTTCAGCCAGTGTGCATGCAAATGAGGAGCACTCAAGACTGCTGACCTTTTAAAACGAAATGTTACCTCAGGAAAAGCAGCGCACTTTGGATTAACCCTTCGCGTGCCACTCGTTCAAGCAATTGCAAATTCAAGAATTGCTCCTTTTGTGTCACGTCGACGTTTTGTCTTGAGTTACAAGCAAAACATGAAAGCGAGGTGTACTCCTCAGACCGCAATGCTAGAGTTAGCATCAGCAAACTTCAAAACATCCTCATTTCACGTTGGTTTTCTTGCAGTTGCAGTTTTCATGACATCCATATTGCCCTTGACAAACCCAAAAATTCACTGGATACCAAAAATGCACTAAAGGCCTGAAACATTGTGTTGCTCATATTTAGATGAGTGACTCTTTAAGTGGCTCATTTATTAATTATTTTATTTATTTATTCATGATTTATTTTCTTTTTTTTTCTGATTTATTGAGTGGGGGTGGGTTCTGTGCAAAAATATATTTTCAATGCTATTCAGTGTTTTTTGAATAATACATTGGGAATCCAATAATTAATTAATTTATTTATTTATTTAAATTCCAATGCATTTTAATGGCCGTTAATTTGATGCAAATTCTCACTTTTCCTCCGTGAATAGTGATGTTCTACTGTAGTTGTAATATCACCATCCACTACTAAATGGCTATAATATTAAAAATTTAACGTAAAAAAGGCATAGACTGTGTGTGTGTGTGTATATATATATATATATATATGCATATTCATATTTGGAATGACATGCAGGGCAAACATTGAACCTCAATAATATTAAAAGTTTGAGTAGATTGATTTTTCTCGGCACAAAATGCGATTTAATTTAATGTTAGTTTGTTGTTCCGCAGTTTTGTGCCGTCCTTGAATGGTCATTTTTATGCACTACAGCCCCTTGCACTGGAAAAAAAAATCACAGATTTGATTATTTGTATTTATTTAAAATAATTTTGTTTTTTAAATCTAATGATGTTTTTGTTGATATCCTTCATTTTTTTAGCCGGCTCGGAGTAAATCCATTTGGGAAAGGAACCAAAACCTAATCAAGCAGTATATCCATGTGATTTTTTTCTGGCCAACCGGTGAAGAAAAATAATGGTAACAATAAAAAAAGTTTTTTTTTTTTTTACATTTTGCGGGAAAGTTACCTTTTTTCTGAGGTCATATCATTCTGAATTGATCCACGATTTCTAGGAAATATCTGAGGTAGCCCCAAACCTCGTGCGTGATGTCATACAAGATAACAGCTTATTTGGAGGGACTAACAACAAAGGATTAACTCTGTGTGACTTGCTTTTCGTTCACAGCAGTAAGCAAAACTATTTCCAATGTGAAAAATGTGAAATCTGAACAAATTAGAAGCCAACCAACATCGCACAACACAACCAGTTGTGTTTGCGCTTATGGGTTCCACTCTATATCGATGCGCGCCTTATATGGGGTTATGCCAAAAACATATGTACTACCCCAACAATTTGCCCCCATTAGGGTGATAAATAGTGACTGGAAAAGAGAAAAAGTGCTCCACTGCTGTTGGAAAGCGTTCCAATCAGCTCACAGAAAAAACTTGACATTGTGGCAAAGCAGACAAATGAGCGAGGGATATTGAGGGCAAGACAAATGGAAGTGTACACAGATGAAGGAGCAAGGAGAAACGGACAAGCTCTTTGTGATTCTCAACAACAGCAAGCAATTCCATCTGGGAACCTGCCCTACCATCTATCATTTTAGCCACAGCTCAAAAGAACATGAAGTCTATTTCCTCTATCAGCAATTTTAAGGCTTTTCAAGGTTACTTCCACTTACGCATTCGCAGTTCTCAAGATTCCGTTTTGTACATTTCTGACGTACTGTACTTAAATAAGGCCGATTTAAATACAGCAGCTGGGTGGAGAAGTCAGTGCCCGGTGTGTGCGCGACTTTCTCCAAAGACGTCAAGCGGGATCAGATTTCCAGACGTCGCCTAAGGCCCGTTGTGTCATCTCCTCTGGTTGTTTGTGTCACTGTCCCTGACAGCATGGAGCACCACAGTGTGTGTCAGCTTAAATCTGAGCTCTTTAGATACGGTTTGAGCCGGTCACCGGTCAATAATCATGGGATAAGACATATTAGATACACCTGCAACACCTCAACTGTATTAGATATCATGCCTTTTAGAAACATAATAATAATTTGGAGAGTGAGGTGGTGAAGGCTGAACTCATTATGCTATTCCTTATTTGTTTTATTCCTCACACTTTTTTTTTTTTTAAATGCATCTCCTTCCACATACTTTATCCGATTCGTATCGTTCCAATTTCAACACATTCTAAATATTCCCACAAAGGGGTCAGTATTTTTCTCATTTCAAATATTCACAGGTTTTTTTGTGTGCAAAATTCATCATTCATTCCAAATGAGGCCCGATTTTCCCCAAAAGTTGTTAATCGTTTATTCCCAAAGGTGCATTTAACATTACATGTTTACATCATTTTAATTTGAAATTTAAATTATTCAGCTCATTCAATTCACCTTAGGAACAATTTTCAACATGCAAACATTTCGCACATCCCAAAAATTCCACATTTTCACCACACACACATTTTTTTTTACATTCATTCTCAATGAGATGCTCAACAAGAGTTTTACATCATTTGAAATTTAAATAATTCAGCTAATTCAATTCACGATGGGACCGATTTTTAACTTGCAAAAATTTTGCACAAGCCAAGAATTCAACATTTTTAATTTTCAGATAACTACAAAAAAAAAAAATCCCAATTAATTTGCAATTAGACATTCAACGAAACAGTTTCACATAATTTACATTTGAAAATTTAAATCATTCAGCCAATTAAAGGCAAGGAAAGTTAATTTGTATAGCACATTTCATACACAAGGCAACTCAATGTGCTTTACACAAGGAAAAACAACACCTACCTATAAGCATCGACAAACACGGTAGTTAACAGAGCAAAAAAGAGAAAACAAAAGTAGGTTACAAAATTTACTAAAATAACATAATGTTAAAACTTTAGAGAGCAAACTTTTAAAACATTTAGCATAAGGAAGTTTAAAATAATAATTATTATTATTAATAATAATAATAATAATAATAATAATAATAATAATAATAATAATAATAATAATAATAATAATAATAATAATAATAATAATAATAATAATAATACGTTTAAAAGACCTTAATCAAAGGTTTGTGAAAAAAGCAAAGTTTTCAACCTGGATTTAAAAGCCTTTACAACTCTGACTTCACTTCTGTTGGCAGCGTATTCCATTTGTGTGCAGCATAGCAGCTAAATACAGCTTTACCATGTTTACTTCAAACTCTGGGCTCCACGAGTTGGCCCAAGTCTGTAGATCTCAAAGCACTGCCTGGTTTGCATTCAATCAGCATTTCTTGAATATATTCAGGACACAAACCATTCCGTGATTTATAGACCAGTAGCAGAATTTTGAAATCTATTCTACAGCTGACTGGGAGCCAGCGTAAAATCCCATTGGGAACCATTTTCAACATGCCAAAATATTCCCATTGACAAAAATTCAACATTTTCACTAGTATTCATTCCAATTCACATCATACACACATGCTGTAATGTTTTTTTTTTTCATTCAGCCTTCACAAACAACTTCTCCCGAAATTTGCAACTGTTTAGTTTAACAATATGTTTACTACAGTAGTTTTGCATGATGTAATTATACTTTGTACAATACATTTCTAAGAGAGACAATCAAAACAATGGAAACGTTTTTTTTTTCATGGAGCAATGTGAGTGTGATTTCAAGACACACAAATGTACTGAGAAATCTACAGCACACACACGCACGCCCACGCTATCGCTCTTGTCCACCAGCAGTCGCAGCACACCTCAATCATGTGCGTCATATCTGACCATCAGTTCCATCAGTCCCTCTCAACACTCTGCAGTGTTGTCACTTGCTTGCCTTTATAAAATTGCCCTTATCACCCTCTGAGCCCCCCACCCCACCCCCCACTCTCCAGTCAGAGTTAATAAACGTCAACCCAATCACCCCCACCTACATCCTATATTTAATTCACAAATCCGACACATGAAATATTCATACGATGAGGTCCACAGGTCCACAACTAGTAGAGAGGCATCATGTTTGCACGGTAAATATTTTTTTCTGTATATTTTCAGACCACACAATTAATGTAAAAAAAAAAAAAAATAATAATGTTGTTTTTTACTTTTTGTGCGCACACAAACATTCGGTTTAAAAACTATATTTATCACACCTTTTTCGGAAACTATTTTCTTCAGTAATTGGAGGTCTTGGGAGGAAAAACACAATACTGTACTGACAGATAAAAGTTGAATTAAGTGAAGGCATAAGTGGAGAGAGGTCAAAATGGACGGATATGGAAGCGGATAAGAGGAAGGAGAAAAGGCGTTAAGGAGAATGCTAATGGCTGTGATTCGCTCCTTCATACCGCAGTTACCTGGGGAGCTCGGGAGGTCGCGCGGCATCAATCAGATACATCTGGAGGTCGAATGGAGAGAACAAGCAAGGGAGGAGTGCAAAAGAAGACTAAGACTCAAAGAAGATGAGAAGCGGTGCAATATGGAGATGTCAGCACTCTTAAAAGTCTGAAAACAGCAATTCCCTTCCATCAGGCAGCCGGTCTGTCAAATCCCCCGGGACAGAACGGAGACGGTGCCAAGCCGTCATTCCGGCCCACGACCGAGCCCATATATATTACATGCTCTACCCACACAACACAACACTCAAGAAGAATCAAGCTGGCAGGGCAAGAGAGTCAGCAGGAAAGAAGCCAGAAAGTTTTTGTGGCAGACGAGGATGCAGATGATTGGGCAGGAAGTGAAACCATTTATCCGGTCAATGTCACATCGTGCAAATGATCTTTTTCAAAATCACTGTTGCATTCATCTTAAGAGTATTTGATAGGTTAGAGGTCAGGTCCGTCAAGTTCTTCACACCAAACTCATTTATAACAATCTTTTGCAAAGTGGGGTAACGTTATGCTTGAACAGGTGAGCCAAACATACGGCCTGTGGGCTAGAAGCGATCTGTCAGGGGTCCAATCTGGCCCGTGAAGATGGAACACAAACTTCTGTTTTGTTTTTTTGCTAAAAATAACTGTTAGTGCTAATTTTGTGCATTTACATTCTGAAATGTGGCTGTTAGTCAGGATTTGGTGTAAAAAAAAAAAAATTGCACTCACATTACACTGCAGTAAGACAATTTATGAGAATATTTTCAGAATTTACAAAAAACAGGAATTATTTTTTACCTATTATTATTTGTAGCTTATTAGAGCAGAGACATACTAGTCCGCCCCCCTTACAATCAAATTTGGGTGAAAGTAGCCAAAAAATTAAAAGGAGTTTGACACTCCTTTGCTAAAAGAAAAGCAAGTCTTCACCATAATGTTCCCACAAAGTTGAAAGCAGACAATTTTTTTCTAAATGTCTTATTCAGAAAAGGAATTAACATTAATTTTCAAATGAAAATAGAAATTCCGGCACTCATTTATATATCTGAATATGGCAGTTGAATTTTGAAAGTTTGATCATTACAGGGAAATAAATAATGTTTTACTGTTGTGATTGATTATGGTAGCCCCTTCAGACCCGCATTTTTTTCTGCATTTATTTTTGCTAATTTTGACTCTTTTTCTCACATGATCATCTTTGTGGCAAATATGCAAAGATTACCGTTGTGAGGTTCCCCAAGCCTGGATTGACGCAATATGGTTCAAGGTTCTACGGGCCTGTCATTGTCTAATGCGGTAAATTAAAAACAAACACCTCCAGTAAATCAAAACGACAGTAAAAGCATAGCGTGTTAAAAATGGTTTATATATGGTACATTAGAGGCAAATGGACCATTAAATTAGGTCATCGATTTCTCCACAACCGACAGAATAACGCTGAGTTTGCTTGCAAAACTACCTATAAACAATCTAAAATTAGTATTGTTTTTGTCATTACTGTTTACATTTGTGTTGTCGTGTTATACGGAAGGTCTTTTTCTTTTTTTTTTTGCTTGAGGGAAAAAGGGACAACATGACAAACAAAAGTGAATCTAATCAAAACAAAACTTCCCAAAAACACTTGGCTCGATAAATGTTGGGAAACATCGGACTATAGGCACAAATGTGGTACTTATGCTAGCAATGTAAGGCCAGCCTATGATGAAATGAAAATGCTAATTCGAACCCTAAAGCTCAGCAAGACCCCCGCTGACCGCCCTTACAAAGAAAGCCAGCAGTTGGACTGGTAAGTAGCGCTTAAAGGCACAAGAAAAGACACAATAAAGACACGGGCACATCACCTTGCTGAAGTGAAGGCCGTCTCTGCAGCTGATTACATTATTGAGCTTACGGCGGAGCGCAGAATGGGGGCGGTGGGTCGGAAAGGCTCGCGCACCAGATGGGGCCAAACACATCTGGGCTGCAAAAAAAAAAGAAAAAAAAAGGGAAAGATTATCTGTACACTTTCTTTGCAGACCATCAACACTTTTCATTGACACATGTCCTCACTATTTTATTTTATTTTTTTATTCAGGATTTCCAGTTAATAGACTCCCTAGGAGCTAAGCATGAAGGGTGGGTGCCTGGCAATGTGGCGGGGGGGTGTCTTTAAATGACACCAAATGGGTTGTTTATGACCTTGCGTGCTACGGAGCCACATTACATACAGCCAAATTGAATCACACACACTGTGACATTGCTATTATTTCAGGGGCAATAAACTGCAATATCAAAAAATATATAGACATACAGGTCATTTTCCCCCACATAGCCACTTGAAAAAGTCATTTTCCAACCAAAGCGTATTATAGCATTTAAATTACGGCTGTCAAAACAAGGAGGGAAAGACAATTTGGTGTCTTTAAGAGAAGCCTGACAGTGTCGTAAAAGACAGCGCCGTGGTGGGCGATGAGGAATAAATGACAGCATATATGGCAGCTAATAAGACAGACAGGCCGTGGCACAGTGTGTGTGCTGATTCACTGATGTGCTTTTTGTGACGTCCTGGTAAACCTCAGGAGGGCTTTATGGGGCAAACCCACCAGGGTTTTCATTTTCTTCTGCCACTCTGCTCCAGTTACAGGTCATTACGGCAGGACGCTGGCGAGGGCTTCCTGGAGATCAGCATTACCGCGGCTGTTGTGGTCTATTTATCACCAATTGTAAGCTGAGAGTGCACATGGAGGCAACGTAGACACTGACTACAGTATGTAGGCTGCCTATAGGCTCGGACCAGGACTCATTTTCCATACATGAAAAGAAATACATGTGACCTCAGGAACCGTTTTTTTTTTGCCGCATTAGACTAAAGTGTAATTATACATCCACTGCAGTAGGCGGCAGTGGCGCTTTCATTGTCTCAATTTACTCCAACTATTTTCATAGGGGCGGGGCACTGTAAAATATTTTTTTTCCATTCCTGGTGTGGCGTAACAAAAAATAATTGAGAAGCACCACAGACAAGTCCTTAATTTAGTTACTTGCCTTCAGTGTAGTACCACATTTTGCCACAACATGCTAGGCAGCACCAGGGTTATTATAGTTTTGGAATTTTCATTTGAGTTCGTTTTTATTTTGTTTTAAGTTTTGTTTTTTAATTTAAGTTTTAATTAGTTTTCAGGGTGGTTCTGTAAGTTTTTATTAGTTTTAGTTATTTTTAAAAATGCTTAGTTTTTTTTTTAAAGGTTTTTTTTTTTTTTAAATGTGTATTACTATTGCACAGAGGTGTTAAATCCAGGTTGAGAAAGTAAAAACCCTGCCAAGCTAGCAAGCTAACTAGCTCCCTAGCAGGTAAACAAGCACCATGGGAGCTAGCCAGGGAACTAGCTAGCTAGCTAGCACCTGGGGTTAAAGCCAAATTGTGGCAGGGTTTTTAATATTTTTTCAATATTTAATAAACACCATGGTAAAATGAGAAAAGTAACTAATTTCTTACCTAGCGTTGCATTTCGTTGTCGCCTCGGAGCGACGTCATATAAAGGTGCTTTTCTATTGGCTGCTCCTAGATGACATCACTTCTGTGTGACACTTTCAAATGTCCTTATTCTTTGTTTATTGTGAAATAAATACACTTAAAATCACATTTAAAATCATCCCCAAAGGTTCATGCATTAAATTAATTACCAAAGACTAAAACAAAGAACATTTTTGTTATAATTATAGTTAGTTTTAGTTAGTTCTGTAAACATATAATGTAGTTTTAGTTAGTTTTCGTTTTTCTAAAAGCATTTTTGTTTTTATTTTATTTCGTTAACGAAATTTTTATTTATTTATTTATTTTATTTTTTGTTTTTTGTTTTTTTTTGTTAGTTTTTTGACAAAGCAAGAAGAAGAGGCAAAGAAGGTCCTCAAATCCAACTGAGGCTAATACTCCACGTGTGTTCAAATATCAGGTGTTTATATCGCTAAATGCTAAATCATGTTACCCTGTCAATGACGTTTCCCATTATATGTTAGCATTAAGCTAGCGTACTTGCGTTAACAAAAGTCATATGGTTTAGTTGAACATGCTGGTGTATTCAATTCTCTTGTTTTATTTTTTTAAATTTTAGCGTAAAATGTCAATGTCAACTGGGGGGTGAAGGCTGTGCCTCTCATTTGGCAAACTGATTGAGAACAAGTTTGAAACACACTTAAAAACAAGTGTTGTGTTTTGCAAATTGTTAAGTCTCTTTTAACAAATTTAAGTTTGTTTTAAGTGTCGGATTTTAAATCTACTTAATTAATTCATGTACTATTCAGAATCATAAATAACTGATCACATTTACAGGGTGTTTGCAAAGTCACTTACAATTTTCGTTAAACATCTGTAAAAATACAGATGCTAAAGCAAAGGCATGTTTCAATATAGATTATAGGCGGTAAATACTGTAGTCATTCTCCAGTATATTGAAACATGTCTGTCAATAGTAATAAAAATGCAAAGTGACTTTCAGAACAGACTGCATATGTAAAAAGGAAATAAATACACACATACCTCAGTTGCTTCAGTACAGAACTACATAATAATTTATTTATTTTAATGAATATCTGTCTGACTGTCAAAATTTGAGCAAGTGCGCTTAACATAGATGCATGAGTCTGCGCACTCAGTTTTGTAATCGTCATTTAGTTGAGCTTTCCTCAAAAGTGTAACCAATGCATAACATGCAGTTACTGTACCAACACTGGGCCACATAGGAGACTTTGATTACATTTAACGAGTCATACAAAAGTAAGAGAAATACAGGAAATGGATACTAATCTGACATGTTATTCATCTGAGCACTCCAAAGTACCAGAAAGAAAACCTGACATTGTTAAAATCATGTAACCAACACTAATTACTATTACCAAGAGGACGATTATTCAGCAATTATTCACGTTAGGTCCAGATTTCCATGTCACTTATTTCCCATCACAACAAATCTGTGATGTAACGCGACATCTTTTGGATCTTCTGCCCGGCATCCATTTTCAAGACTGATATTACATCATGAGGAGAAAATGAGATTTACTTTTCTGAGTGACAGTTTTGAATTGAAGATTGATGCAAATGGGTGACAGATGAGGTACATGTGCAAACCTAATGAGCCATCTTCCTGCGAAATAATAAAGTCTATCTGGTGTAGCAATTCAATAACCTCAAGGTGGCTTGCTCCTGGCTAAATAAGAATTCCACACAAGCAATTCCATGGCATGCTGGTGCACGATGTGGCAACAGGGCTGCAAATAAATTCAAGTAAGGCTAAACTTGTAAACTGTTAAGTTAGTAGCCTATGTACCAATGTAAATGAGCCAATATTGTAAGTTTTCTACATTACTTTAATACTACTAACCCTGTTGCGCAACACATTAGTGCGTCATAGGAGAAAACACCGAATTGATAGAAAATGCAACTTTTCTTTAAACGTCATCAATCAGTCTGATAAAACTGCAGTCACGATGATGTCAATCTGGGGAAATTCCAACTGTTTAGCATTATTCGAAGCAAGCTTTTGAAAGAGAACACAAATGTTGCACGAACCTGATGCCACGCGAGGTTCCTCAACGGCAGCCTCAAACTTTGTGATGCTGTCCTCTTCTCCTCATCCTCCTCCTCCGCCTCCTCCTTCTCTCCTGCTGCTGCTCAGCGGCACTTTTGCACAGACTGGAGGCTCCCCTGCAAAAAAGCAGCCGCTCTCTTCAAGCCACGCCCACTCCAAGACGGCAGCCAATCAATCAGCGACTTTCTCTACCTGCTTGTAATAATATGACATAATGACAGATAAAGATTGTGGTTTTGATGTTTATGAAATCTCACTACCCATCATATTAGATATATGTGGCACAATTCATATTACACATTTCAAAATTGAGTTCGCTCCAATTTGCAATTTGTCTTTAGCTACAGTCCCCTCCAAAAGTATTGGTAATAACCGCAAGGTCAATTCCTTTGTTTATGTTGAATACGGAAGGAATTTGGGTTTCAGATCAAAGATGAATATGAGACAAAAGTTCAGAAATACATATTTTATTCCACGGGACAGTGCAACTTTTGTTTGAAACTGCCTACTTTACAAGTGAGCAAAAGTATTGGAACAGATTAAGTGAATATTTAATTGAACAGACTGTTGCATTCATAATTTGAAATGCTTTTCCAGGCCTTTACTGCAGACTCTTTCAGTTCTTGTTTGTTTCTGGGGATTTCTCCCTTCAGTCTCTTTGGGCGATAAAATGCATGCTCGATTGGGTTAAGGTCCGGTGACAGACTTTTCCTCATGTTGGCAGTAAGTTTTTATCATTGCATGATGTCGCTTTTACTTATCAGTTTGGATGCACAAATAAAATGCATACCTGAATGGAAAATCACAAACTGTAAATATCTCGAAGTTGTTCTATTCAGATGCGCCATTAACACATTGGTGCTCCTTCGCAACCATAAAATTTAGACTTATTATTGTGCAGAGTTAACGCCCCTCTGTGTCTGTCCTTGAAATGTCTATTAGCACGCTTCAGACCAGACCAGACTGTTGTAAAATCGCTGCAGGCCTCCATTGGGCTTGTGCTATGCATGGAAGGAGAATTAAAAAAATAAATAAAATACAGATAAAAAGTTGCCTGTTAGAAAAATCAATTCATTGCGAAATGTTAATGTGGAATCTTGTTGTGCATAAAGCGGGGTCATTGTGACCTGACTCATCATTTAATGTTCTCCCTTCCCAGAAAACAATCTACAAATAATGCTCTGACAAAATTTTGCTTAAATCTTCCCTTGCTTTATTACGGAAGCGTATTGTATTCACTTGAAAAAAAAAATCCTGTTTTTCTGACTCATTTTTGGGGGGAGCTTTGTTTTTTTTGAGTATTTTTATTTTTATTTTCTGTTTTTCTAATATTTTGAAACATATTTTGAAAAACAGGCTGAAAAAAATATTCAGAAAATCACGAAAACTAATTATTTAAAAAATATATTCAAAAAAACAGGAAAAAATATTTATGAAAAACTGAAAAAAAATATTTATAAAAAAAACTGAAAGAAAAATTAAGTAAGTATTTTTATTTATTTTTTTACCTCTGAACTCCAAGTGATTTGTTGCTGACTCGCTAATAGCGGAAGCGGACACTTTCCCGCATACCTCCATATGCAATAAGATGGTCATGTTTATTTACTGGCTCTCAATATTGTGGTTTGTTCTTTAATCTCTGAGGGAAAAACCCTTTTAAAAAAATATTCACAAAAACGGGGAAAAAAATATTTAGAAAATAATTATTTTATTAAACAGGGGAAAATAACAAAGAAAAACTGAAAAAATTACTCAGAAAAACAGGGAAAAAATATTTAATAAAACAGAAAAAAAACTTTAAAAAAAAAGCTCCCCCCAAAAATTTGTCTGAAAAACAGGACTTTTTTTTTTAAGTAAATGCAATACGCTTCCGTATGCTTTGAATATTTCCAAAGCATTTCTACTGTCCCACTCCTACTCCCTTCTCTTCTTTCCCTCTTCCTGCGAGGGACGTAGTGACATCTGTGCCGCCTTCTGCCAGCCTTCCATCGTGACGCCAGTTGCTGCCTGGCACGATCCCCTCGCACGGGTTCCAGGTACAGTGGGTCAGCGCTGGGGAATTATTTGTGTGTTCACAGTGAGGAGACAATTACAAGGAGGAGCAGCCGTGCATGTGGAGAGGCCTTAATTAGATTTATGACTGTGGCCTTTTGGATCTTGGGGTAGGCCCTCCACTCTACTTATGCAATTAAAGAGGGAGTTTGCCAAGTTTGCGGGGGACATGGGGTGCTAAATGGAGGCAGTAGCCCCTTTGAATTGATTAGCAGTGAAGAAAAAAAATGCAAGAAATTGAAAATTGCTGAAACAGAACATGCAACAACAAGTTTACGTTTGACCTTAATCACGTGTGGTCGAGCTCTTGGTCCAAAAGTGACTCAATTTGCAAAGAGGACAAGTAGAGAAAGAGTAATGAGGTGACTACAAACAGATTTATGACTGTGGCATTTCTTGATCTGAGGGTAATGAGTCCACATTATTTTATGTAATTTCCCATTTATTTTGGGATATGCTATTTCAACCTATGACAATGCTGAAGCGAACGGTGTATGGTCGTCATGAAGTGATGAACAGGGAGAAGAAACAGCTAAAGACGATCTTTGACTTCAGTTACTTGTGGAATCTTTATAGCATAATAATTCACACTGTTCAAACTGCTTCAGAGAAGAAGAAAAAAACATATACATATACACCGTTCATTTATTATACATTTTTTAAATTTATATTATACAGTTATTATTATTTATTTATTTATTTATTTTTACACAAGACATTAGCGTAAAATAGCCAACCAAGATTGCCAATAAATAAATAAAAGTAAAAATGTATACAAACATAAAAAACAAAATAATAAAAAAAATAAACATAAAAATAAATGTGGACATAAATACAAAATTAATATATTCATTGTTTAATAACAACATTAATAAATAAATGAATTAAATATCAATGAGTAAAAAAGGCTCCACTCGAAAATGTATTTATTTATTTATTTATTTATTTATTTATACAGTATATATTACATGCTGCAGACAATGTTCTTGCACATTTCATGCTGACATTGTCTGGAACATGAAATACAAATATGAGGGAAGAGCATTTTTTTTTGTTGATTTATATTTAATGTATTTATTTATTTATTTGTTTATTTATTTCCACATTTATTTTTATATTTATATGTGGTTTTTTAGTTTTGTATTTATTTCTACTTAATTTATTAATTTATGCCGTATTTTAATATGGCATGTAAGTGCTGTGTTCATGTCGTATATTTATTTGTAAGATTTTATATTCTTTTTAAATTGCCTGATTTATAATTTTTTTATGTTTTTAATTGCTGGCACATTGCGAACTACTGCATACTTCAATTTTGTTGTACAATGATAATAAAGTCATTCTATTCTATTCTATATTTTTTGTTTTTCATTCATATATATATTTAGTATAATTTTTTTAATGAGACGTTTTTATATTCATTTTTATTTTATTATTTATTTAATTTATATTTTGGCAGTTTTGGTCCTCCATAAAAGCATAAAAGGTCAGTGTAAAAATGGCCGCATCTTCATTGTCGTGCTGCGGGCAATTTTTATTTTAGCGAGAATTTGGTAAACTGCGCTGGTGTTCCAGCATATTTTATAGAGCACCCCCGTCACATATAGCAATTCTGTGACAAAATGTAGATGACATTTTAGACCTGGTAAAACCATGTCCAAGTGATGACGTAGCTGGTGTAATGTGATTTTGGTGGATTTGATCGAGGAGCAGGAGGACAGATTCTGAGCTCACATAGACAAATGTTTGTGGGTGCAAAGAGGTGGCACTGAATTTAAATGGAGAGTCGCTTCGATCCGACGGGAGTCAGCCGCATTCATTCCCACAACGGCGCACAACTTCTTTCCCATTGTCAACCAAAAGTAAGCATTTTCATCATCTGATCGTGCACTCAAGTCGCATAAGCGAGTGTTTTTAACCACGTGCCTTCCATCTGTGCAGACAAACAACGATGTAGGAAGTGCTTGATGAACGTGATCATGCGTGTGGGGTGTCCACAACGTAGCGTTCAAACCTTTGACCACCCAAATGGACTTACATCTAATCACATGGTACTTTTAATTAAAGCAATTTCCTCTTGGAACAAATTGGCAACGTCACATTAGGGACTCGAAACGCTCGTGAGTGCGTGAGTAGCGGGACGTGGGTGTGTGAAAGTACATCACAGATTCTGTGTGTGTCTCTCTCTGAGATTGTTTTCTGTAGGAGGCTCATTTAGACCCTAATCTTATTTGTTGAATAACATTTCCCGTCTTATTAACCTTAAGCATATAATTCTGATGTATGTGTGTGTTTTATCCAGCATCCAAACATTCATCTTTTGTCGATGTGAATGTGTGTGTGGGTGGAAGGGCAGGTGGCCATAACCAATCAATAAGGCTGATAATGAGATCTAACGGGTGTTGCTGTGGCGCCCCCTCGGGCATGCGGGGGCTCGTCTTGCGTAAAGAGCAATGTTGCCCTATGAGAGAACACACACATCATTACCCTTTTAAACCAATACAACAATGACAAAACAGCATTTACTCTTCTGCCAAAATTCATTTTCTTGTGCTTACATGAATCAAGTGTTTACTGGAGGATATACACTCACATTAAAATGAGATCCAATACAAAATAGGCGGAGTTTTAATTGATGCTGTCAGCAAAGCCCCAATTATTATTATTTTTTAATGGTATTGCCATTTTAATTTGCAGTGTTGAATTGCACCACAGTTTGGTGTAATACAATTTTTTGGGGGGCGGGGGCGGCGGGGGTGGGGGGGGGGGGGCGGGGGGGTTCTTGTAGGGACACTCTCAATATGATGTAGAATCATTCTGCAAAATACAGAGTGATTGTCATTTTAAAATTCTAAATTATTTTCTTTACTTGATGAGAATTTGTGTCCTCAATTGTTTTTGTTTGTTGTTTAATGTATGGCAGTCCATTCATTCTTTGCGATACGGTAACATTAATGCCAAAAGGTACCTTGCCTTGCTGCAAGATAAATCTAACCTGATGTCAGTGCTAGGGGTCATGCTTAAGATTTGTTTTTCATGCAAGATGGGGCTGTTCCCCATTGTTGTTTGTGATTGGCTGAATGCCCACTTTCTCAGGAGATGAATGGATGCTGTTGCGGTGTTAAAAACCTATATAATCCCAATATATATATATATATATATATATATATATATATATATATATATATATTTTTTTTTTTTTTTTTATTCATATTGCATGAAATTAATGAAATTTTCTTATTCTTATCATTTCTAGTTCCTAATCATAAAATACTGAGTACTGATACCTTGAAATGAGGCAAGGTATCGGCCCAATACCGATACCTGGTATCGGTACTCGCCCATCCCTAATTCACAGCCATGTATTCTTTATCATCTGCAAAAAAAAAAAACTAGTGTTACTGCATCTTACCCATGAGTTGTGACCGTTTCCATATGTCAGTTTTATAGTGCCCTCCAGGTGGCCAAGTAGCAGAGAACTGGTAGATTCATAACATTCGATTTGTGTTATTGCTCTATGTTACTTTATAACGCACAATATTAAAGAGGGCTATTTTACTTATTAAAACACTATTTGGCGGTAAGACTGTAATGGATTAATCAAATTGGCGTTCATTTCAAAGAGCAGCAACAAGTTGTTTTTTTTAAAGGGGAAGTCAACCCCTCCTCAAAAAAAAATGGTGACAATAATATGTTTTAGGCAGCCCCATTAGTGGTATTTTGGTTAATATTGTGTTAGTGGAATAAGAGTTAGGCAGAATGATCCAGCCTTTTAAAAACAATTATAATAAAAAATCTGTATCAGAAGGCGGCCATTTTGCCACTTGCTGTCGACTGAAAATGACATCACAGTTGCTCAGGTCTCAGGCAACAACCAATCACAGCTCAGCTTCAGAAAACAGGTGAGCTGTGACTGGTCGTTGGCTGAGCCCTGAGCAACTGTGATGTCATCTTCAGTTGACAGTAAGTGGCAAAATGGCCGCCCCCCTGAGATGGATAAAAACATCTGGATTTTGCTGCATAACTCATATTCCACAAATGAAATATTAATCAGAATGTGAACTAGTGAGGTCACATATATTTTATTGTCAACCATGTTTAAGGTTGACTTCCCCTTTTAGTTGCACACGTGATCATGGAATGAATTAAACTCACATCTCAAGGCACCACTGTATGCACTGTCAAAATAATCAACAGATTATCAAATATATATTTGTTGTCCTTGTAAAAAAAGATACATACTGTAGATACAGTATACTGTACATACGCCTTGTATTGGCTGTCATCAGATCCACACTTCAGTGCGGTCTTAAAATGAATCAACTAAATTTGCATATACTGTACGTACAAAGGTAATGTGTATTATGTTTTCAGACGAGTGTTGAGGTACAATTTTGACTGGCAGTAGTAGAAATTGCTTTCTGGTTTGCATACGCACGTCGGCATGTTTACATAAATGAAAACTACATGGACATGCTTGCAGTATGTTCATATATAGAGGGGGGGGGGGGTGGGGGTATGTGGTGGGGATTTCACAGGAAGCTCTTCCCTGAGGCTCCGTTGTCCCTGGAGGCTGTAATCCATCCCGAGATCTGGCAAATGGATCATGACAAAAACATGAAGAGAAGAACGCATTGGCCTTCAAAGTGATTGGGGAAAAGTGAATTGATTCCACGTGAAAGTCATCAAAAGCTGCTGGGAATGCGAAGCTGGTTTGTTGCCACTGACCTTGTGAGTCCCAAGTCCCCTGTGTATTATGTGTGTGTGTGTGTGCAATTTACTGTACAGGGTTTTGGCTGATGGAGCACGGAGGAACCTTGCTAAATTGTATAGTGTCAGTCCTCCAACTGAAGGTCCAGGTTAGGCTAACGTTCAATTAATTCTGCAGGGGATGCCGAGCTGAATCAGGATATTTGTCGGCGAAGTGTGCACTTGGATACAAACCTTTACAGGACTGGACTCCCTTGCGTGCCTGTTTTTTGAGTGTGCACATGTGTGTCCTCTGCTGTCAGGGTCACGGAGAGGAAAGCTTTTGTTTCCCTGGTGATTTGCTACAAGCTGAACGAGATGCACTTGGAGGGGAATTGGATTCAATTGTTACCTCTTAGTCCTGTTTTATGCAAAGCATTCAATCGCAACGTTTAACACCTGACAACAAATAAAATGCCAACTCCTCAAATTGTTGTGTGGAGAACTTAAATCTTTAACTCTATCGAAACACGATCTTATTTTGACAAACCTTGCAAGGGAAGGTTCTGCTACTCACACCATTGATGAAAGCATCAAACTTCTAGAGCAGGCATTGATACAAAGCAAAGGGAAGTTCTGGAACGCAAGGTCAACTAAAGTTCGATTTAGCTTCAGGGAGAAATAAAGTGAGACAAGATTCAAATAAATGTATACTTTTTGTGAGATTTTTTGTGCCATGATATCATACTCATCTAGATAATGAAAAGATGGTGGGAAAATAGCAGCTAGTATTATTATTATAATTATTATTATTAATATAATTTTTTATGATTAGCCAGGTCAAAGATCAGAAACATGGCAGCCATTTGGCATTCAGAATAAAAGGCCTATCTTTGCATCCAATTGATGCACACTAAATGAGACATTAAACTATGCATTAGGCTGGCATCAATGTAAAAGTCAAAGCATTTATTTGGATGAAACATTTGCGGAATGAATAAGGAAATTGATGAAAACATGATTTGCAATACCCTGTATTTGACAGAGGGCCTATAGCATCATGATATCGGCGACTAACACTAATTATGTTAAATAAAATCACAAGTGACAAAATGTGTATGCTACAGCTACAGTATGATTCGGAACTAAACCATCCATCATGCCTCACTTATGATGGCAACAGTTTGCCTTTATTGCAACATTAGCTCCACCTATGACCTTGGTGAATGTAATTTAAGGATTCATTTTATGCCCTGGAGGAGAATGTGGCCAAGTTAAAAGCTTCATTCCTTATTCGGATAGACTTTCATTATGCAGATGTTTCAGATGAGTAAACAATTCCTATGCCCATTGGACAGACTTGCTCAATTAACTCATTCACTGCCATTGACGGCTATAGACGTCAAAAATTCATTTGAACTATTTCTATTAGTTTAACATTTTTTTCCCACTTTTGCTAACAAGAGTAGGAAAACCTAGATTTTTTTTTTATTGTACATTTAGAACAGATATAAAATTTGTGATTAATCGTGAGTTAACTAGTGAATTAATTTGATTAATTACGCTAAAAAAATTTAATCGCATACATTTTTAAAATTGTCATTAATCGTATGACTTCAATAGTTAACTCACGATTAATCACAAATTTTACATCTGTTATAAATCTACAATAAAAACATTTTTCTAGGTTTTCATACTCTTGGTAACAAAAGTGGGAAAAATGTAAAACGAATTGAAATAGTTACAACGACTTTTTGACCTCTATAGCCGTCAATGGCAGTGAATGAGTTAAAAGTTCAAGAATCTGGTCCCTTCACTGTAGTCAATAAAAGTCAAAAACATTTGTATTTTTAAAAGTGATTTTGAACAAAATTGGTTCAATAACTCCCTGAAAAGTGAGAGCTTATAAATTTAGCACACAACTGAGAGGAGTGTTATTAACGAGGCACTCTAACGTGGCCACGCCAATGCGGAACCCTTTTCCTGGCTGTCATGTCTTTTTTTTTTTATGTGTGTTTAGTCATGGTCGACAACGAGGCGCTCTAACTTTTCACATATTTGTAGCAATTATCCTCAAACATGTATAATATATATAGAAACTAATCTCAGAATTCACTTTACAGGGTCATTAAACAAGACTTTCAAACCAAATAAAAACTTGAAGGATATTTATTGCCAACACTGATTTGGAAGGACTAATAATACAATTCTTAAATGTAAGCCTACAGTGAATAAAGTTTGTGTTTATTACTCCAGCTTCCTCCCACACTCTAAAAAGTTCGCAAAATATGAAACGAAATTGTCCATAGGCGTGAATGTGAATTTACGTTACTATCATGAACAGAGTAAGTAGTACACGGTAAAATGGTTCCAAATACTTAAATTATTTGGTAAACATTATTATAAATATACTATGCAACAAAAATACCTAATAAGGCTGTGATTGTGGAAAATTGGTTAAAACAACAACAACAGCAAATTGTGAATATTCTATCCATTCACAATTCCACTCAACATAAGGGTCAGTGACTTGGGGATTTATGACCCATAAGGTAGAATGTAAATGTTGCCTTTGGGAGCCCACTCGGACCGTGTGAAGTGAAGCAAGTGCACACGAGCGTTTCGGCGAAGGGTGGGAGGCTTACAAAGACCAGACGTTGTGCTGAAGCCCGAAGGGAACGCATTAAAAATTCAAAATTGCCTTAACGCTCTTCATCAGCTTGCGGTAGAAATGCAAAATCGGAGATGAGTGACCAGTTTTGGATATTCTCATCTGGGTTTTTAATTTCCGCCCTGTGCATATTTGATCAAAAGACCCCTCGCCTCCCTCCTTAATCTACCCCATCATCTTACTTCCTCCCCCTGCTGTCTTCTGGCCGCTATCCATCACGCCATCTGACTTTAATATGCTTTACACAGGAATATAAGCCATTCATCACTCTGTGCCGAGGCCCAGGACATTGCCTTGCTGCACATTTCATAGGCCAGTAAGCCTCGGCAATAGAACTGCTAATGCCTCTATTTAGTCCGGCAGGCAGGTCAGATACGATCCGTCACAGGCCCCGACCATGCTGACTGTGTCACGCCCTTTATATGGACCCATAAGCGATTTCATAGTAAACATCTCTTTGTCTCTCTGGAAGGATGGACGGATTGGCAGGGAAGTGACTCTTGACGCGCGTACTGCTAATGTTTATTGTCAATAGAAAGACATTTTTTACAACTCCATCACAATAATGCAACTCATGTGATTATGGCAATGCTTGCAGGGTAATATAAAGAAGAATTAGAGGACCTAATGGAGACTTTGCCGCTGGCTCTAAGTAGGGTACCGAGGCTCACTGGGAAATAAAAGTCTGTTGGGACAATGAAGTCACATTATCAAGTACCATTCATGCATTGCTTTTAAATGACTGCAATTATTCCTTGAAGCATGATTAGCCTTGCGGGGATTCTCAAGAGGGCCGTGCTGTGGATTAACTGTGTCAGCCTGACGTTAGTGCAATTTGGCAGGGGATTGCAAGAGAGGAAACTTGAACGATGAAGAACATTCAAGTGTGTTAACGTGACTTTTGTTGAGAGGCTCTGCAGGGTGATGACGACTTTTGGGCTTTTCTAATGTTAGACATTATTAACATTTTAATTCTTTATTTCATATATTAACCATGTTGAAATGTTTTATAGATGTGTAAAGTAAGTGAAATAGTGTCGAACTCAGTATAATTTGACCTTAACCTAAGCTGGTACACATCATTTCGTCTAAAAAAATTCCTTCTCAGTGTGTGAAAACACATTCTGTTCGTGAGAACAGAATCTGCTTCGAACACACACTGACTCTGTTGGCATCATCACTCACGGCCACTCAATTTGTTTGTGAGATGTTGTTTTGGGAAAAGGTGCCCTGGGAGTGTATTTTGTCTGGAGATCGGCACAGCTGCAAATCTGTTGTATAACGTGTTTTAAAAGGCGTTTCACTTTCCAAGCTCGATACTATAAGAAGCCCTCTCTCCCAAGGGAGGGGGCACATGGGCACTTTTTAAATTCCACCTTTTACGTGATGTAAATTGTTGCCGGTGACCGGAGAATTCTCTGTTTTAATAAATCATCCTGCGCAGGGACATCCTTCACTAACTGGGTGGTGAAGTTTGTTGCGATGAAGGAGTACCATTGCAATAATAAATATATATATACAGTATATATATATATATATATATATATATCGTTTTGAGATAATAGTAATAGGAGGAAAAAAAGGAAAATAAAGTTGCAAGGTTACAAAGTAAAGATGAAACACAAAAATGACAATTTTCTAGAAAAAGATGCAGTAATATTTATCTTTAAAAATATATATTTTACAGTTATAAATGCATTTAAATTCATAAAAAAAAAACTTTATATTAATACTAGGGGTGTCAAAATTAGTGCGCTAACTTTTAAAGTTCCTTTACCACCAACTCGCAATTAATGATCGCCCCATGGAAAGCCTTTACTGGGGGAATTACAGTTGCAACGTAGCAGACACGTCCACGTCAAATTTGAGCAGGAATACATTTAACAATAATTCATATATTTGTAGAGACTGGGGTCAAGTTGTATTTTACAATTATAAAAATGTGCATAATTTCACTCGTTACTTCATGCTAAAGATTAGATAGCTCTTAATATGAAAAGAAAAATGCACCAACGTCTTACAAATGCAATTATGCCATCTAGTGGCAGAAAAATGACCTCAACACAAATCAATATCACACTGAATTTTATGAATTATTATGAAATGACTGTATTAATGTCGAAAAGATACATCCATATTTCTATTAGTTTAACATGTTTTCCCACTTTTATGTTAACAAGAGTATGAAAACTTAAAAATATATATTTTACTGTACATTTTATTGTTGATTTAGAACAGATATATTGAAATCATGCGATTAGTTACGATTAAAAAATGTAATCACCTGACATCCCTAATTAATACATTATATCTTATCAAAAAAGGTATTTAGGTCACAATGTTACAAGAATGTTAAAAAGTCATTTTAATTTGTAAAAACAAAACAAACAAAAAACGAAGAAAATAGAGAGTTCCTTGAGATTCAAGTTTAATTCATTCCGTTACCACACTCCTAACTTAAAACATACAACATTGGTCGCTTTATGTAGAGGATAAAGAAAACATGCCCGTTAATGCTGTGGTATCGTATGTCTTTATGCACTTTTTTTGTTCAAATATCCAATAGATGCTGCGACTATCAATGCTATTTGTTAGCTCGTCTAAGGTGTTTATGTGGTTGTTTTAAATATACTAGGTGTAATTAGTCGTATGTTTAGTTTGATAACAAACTTTGGATTTTTGAGTTCACTGCCCATACTGTGCTCATATCTCAAATATTTGCTCATAAGTCAAAGCAGATAAATAACTATGATGAAGTATTTCTCTGAAAATTAAAAGCTATTTTTTTTTACTCAGTTTGTATTTTTAATTTGTCTGTAACCTTTAAAAGGCCTTCATATATTACAAAAAGCAAACTTGAGTGCTAAAAGTATCAACTTGTTTCAAGCTCATTTTGGGAGTGCTTAACTGCTGCTTATCACAGGTCATCAAAATTCCTGCATAGCTTAATGACGCTTAATGAAAAGATGCTGTTTAATGATTACTGCACAAGATGTAGAACTTTATTAGGGTCTAAATGGCATAAAATGAAAAATGATGGTTATTACGTCTGACAAACAGGTTATGTGTTTACCCGAATTTGTTTGCCTGCGAGAATAATTAATATAATGTTTGTGCGGATCTCATTAGAGTCATGAGTGAATTAATTCCCTATACATTCCCACCATTTCCAAAGCAAATCTTCTATTCTTTTTCTATTCCGACGATAATCTTTTTCAGCCTTGGTGGAGGTCCTGAAGTGTAATAGCTTTCTGTGCACTGCACGCTTCCTCTTCCAGTGGTTACTTTGCACTCACTCTCATCTCTAATGTTCCCACTCACTTTTATTCATCCATGTTATGAGTCCTCATCTTTCCCCACTTGTCCTTATTCTCGTTCCACCTTCCGCCTCCATTCATAAATCACCTCACCTCCTCTATCTTTCTGACCCTGACTTTAAGAACTATTGATGAGAGGAAGGAACTATTCATTCAAAAGCTCATCTACACGACCTGTCACGCTGATGTGAGAAGAGGAAAACGACTATGTTCTGAAGTTAGGGGGGGGGGATATGTTACATCACTAGCTTTGACCTGGGGACTTCCAGAAGATTCTTTTCCCTGGAGAACCCACAGGGTCAAATTTGGCCCCTATAAATTCTGCTACTCAAATAACAAAGACCTTTTTTTTTTCCAGCAGTGATTTTGTCCCTGTGTTCTTGTTTCCATTGGCCAAAGTGTGTTTGTACAATAATCAAAACCAAAATCAGTTCTAAAATGCAACAAATAAAACAAAAAAATTATATTGTTCAATGTAGCTGTGTATTTGATTGATTATTTTCTTAAATTCTAAATAGTTTACTGACAGTGTTTGTCATTCTGATTTTTCGAAATGATACCCCTATATCCCAAAAGGGTCAAATTTCACCCTAATCCTAAATTAGGGAATAAAGGGTTAAAATTGAAAAAACATATATTTTGGTGTTCAGTGAACTTATAGCAGTCATTTAATTTAATGTATAATTCATAATTTTCCAAAGAAGAAAAGGGTTCTTGGGTTCTCCAGGGTTAACAGTCAACAATTTTCTTGATGCTAATGCACACAAGCCCCAGTGGCTGATAAAGCGTGGGAAAGTTAATCTAAGTGTACCTTCATCATCATTTGGTTTATTGATAGGCCGTGGAGAGCAGTATGCAACCTGTAACCCACCCTGCTTATGCTTTGGCCCCAAGTCCCTTTCTGATTTGGACCCACCAAGGATTAGCTGCCAATGTGGCTCAGGTCATCTGTCACCGAGTTTGCACACGGGACTTGTGAACCTACATGCTTGAGACCTCCGCCAAGGCTTACGCATGGTCAGCTGCATAATCAATGAGCGAGCTTTGTGTAATTTCTTATGGATCCAAGGAACAAACTTTCTTTCATTAGCACAACCAATAACAACCTGATCTGATGAGATTTGACCGTGTCTGAACATATAAAATTGGATTTTTCTTCTTTTTTTTTGCTTCAATTTAAATTGCTTCCAAATGCTCAATTGTAGCTTGAGCCCCTACAATTTGAGGCCAATTAGGCAGATATATGATATAAAGTTGTATCCACAAGACAGTGGCAGCATGGTGGATAAGTACGGTATACAAATCTGTCTCTGAGGTTGGAGGTTCGAGTCCAGGCTTGATCTGAAGTAAACAAAGGACCACTATAATGCAAGCAAACTAGCATAAACATAACTTTGTAAACATAATAAATGCTAAATATTGCATCATCAGCATTATACTAAATATACTGTGACTGTATTTTTTTTTTATAGTAAACCAGTCAAAGGACACGCCCTCAAGAAAGTGTGTATAAAATTTGTACCAAATATTGTATATTGAACACGGGTGGTCCACTTGGGGATAGTGTAGAACAGCAACTAATTTGTTTCCCATGCCAAGCAGTATTCATGGCATTTTAATTTGTTTTGTGTGTTTTGTTCTCAACTTTCTAATAAAGTTTTTGAAGTTAAACTGAGTTGTTCTCCCAAGGATGTTGCCATTAAATTTTCATGAGAATCCGCAGGTACACGATGTGTAAAAAAAAAAAATGATGTGCATTTTTTTTTTCAATTGGGGTTCTTGTGGCAAATAAATACTTATGAAACTCACTCATTTTGAGCAGTAAATTCCAACATACTTATTTATTTCCTTTGTATCATTTTTTTGTCACACCTCTTATATACCACCTGCTCCTCCTGCTGTGATAAATGTCCCTCCCTATTTTTTTCTGTCCGCCTGTGTGGGCCCAACTGTGGGCCAAAAAGTTAATGGCCTTGTTTGACACTCTTCCAGGCGACTTATGAAGCGGTGCGTGTCTGCAGCGGAGCGCCGCATGTATTTACAGCCACGCTTCCATCATGTACTCAGAGTCCTCCTGCAGTGGCGAATACGGGCACCGGGGCCACTAAATCTTACGACATATCAGACCTCTGGACGGGAAAGGTAAACACAGCCCTGACTGGAGGGGGGACAGAGACGGTAGCCGATCAATAGAAACAGCATTTGCATCCATAGTTTTGCCTCCTCTCAGCAGAATTACTTTTCTCATAAAGGATCTGCTCCCTGCAATTAGACTGAGCAAGCTGATGGCGTCACAGGTTTGGACAGAGGATTTGATTTGAGCCAGAGAGGAGTGATGATGATGATGATGATGGAAGTGAAATACAGACAAATTGTGTCCCTGAAGGGAGAGAAAACTATTTAAAATGATCAAATAGAAAAGATTCGGGTATTGGAAATTTGACATGGCACCATTCTGTAGAATCATGTAACTGAATTAATTGGAACTGAACATTTGAATGCAAACTATTAATACCTATTGTGAGGGCAAAAGGCATCGTTATTAATAACGCTAAACGTATCATATTAAATACAAGAGATTTGTAGCCCTGTATTTCAGGAGTATAATATTTTTTTTCCCATTAAAAGCCTGCCGTATATGATCTGACACATGCATTGCACGGATAATCCATTAGAGGGCAGTATTACCCAGCTGATGGCTTTTCCAGCGACCTTGCAAGATCGCCCCAATTGAGAAAGGAGAGACGCCGATACTTATTAATAGTGGGAAATGTTATTTTTGGAAATACAGTGGAACCTCGGAGTTTGAACGTCTCGGAACTCGTACAAATCGGACTTCAACCAAAAAATGTAAAAAATGCCTCGGAGTTTGAAGTCATTTTCGGAGTTCTAACACCCACGCAAAACAAGCTAAGGCGAACGTACCTTGAAAATGGGTAGCCGAGCGAAGCCGAGCAATGCCGAATGCTCACGTTGCGGTAGTTGAGAAAAATGCAAAAAAAAATAAAATGCACTGCTCATTTCCAGCCAGATCGTGAATACTCCCGGAAGTGCTCCATACTCGCGAGTGCATTTTGATTTTTCCACGATAATTTTCTTCGCCATTGGCCCAATAAAAGACAACAGTGCCAGTGGCAGCAAAGAAAAACATACAGTGCTACGAACCACAGTGGAATTAGGAAGGAGATTATCACGCAGTTGTAACTACCGCGACCACTTCTGTAAATACTGGCAAGAGGACCCCCCCTTAGCTGTTCAACAACATGCCTGACGTTAAACAATGCACGCAAGGACCGCTTAGTAGTCTAACAATATGTCCAATGTAAAATACACAAACTCAGCACTGAACTAAAGCAAGCATTGACATAGCATTTATCATCCACTGATGCCATCACACAACAACAAAAAAAGTATGGTATTTTTTTTTTTATTGTTTAAATACTGTACAGGGAGTAAATGTAAAAAAAAAAAAACATAAACAGAAATTAAAATTGGAATTTTCTGTTTTTGGAGCTTGAGAACAGATTAATTGCATTTACATGATTTCCTATGGGAAATTTTTTTGGGGAGGTTGAAAAATTCTGACTTTGAACACTTCGCAGGACTAATTATATTCAAACTCCGAGGGTACCACTGTACTAATATGTTTGGTATGTCTGTTAATTATTATATTTTTGACAGTTATAAATGTATGAATTTAAAGCATTGTGACCGGATGTATCAAATATGACAAATCAAGTCATATGCGGAAGTTGATTTCCCCCCCCCCCAAAAAAAAGTTCAAAAGGACCAATAAATACTCTATTTACAAAGAATCTGAATTTTCTATCATATATTTCATGGTTTCAGGCTTTATAGGGTTAACATAAATACAACACAAACTCTCAATTTAAATTAATCTTTGCGGCAGGTGGCACATGCTGAGCATGAACCTGTTCAATTCTGATGAGGTTGTAGAACACACAGCCGTTACATGCGCATATTTAGCGCAACCACCAAACTGGACCTATCAGAGCACATTGTAATTTTACATTTTAAAAAAAACTTGTGCTGAAACTTGATAGGAGAGGTTTAATATGCACTTCT
The DNA here is from genome assembly GCF_051991255.1 of Vanacampus margaritifer. Lineage (NCBI taxonomy): Eukaryota > Metazoa > Chordata > Actinopteri > Syngnathiformes > Syngnathidae > Vanacampus > Vanacampus margaritifer. The sequence continues at coordinate 11,870,849 of NC_135444.1, read as the reverse complement.
AGGAAAAAATTTGCTATTTTCTGAAGCTGAACTGTGATTGGTCGTTACCTGAGCAACTGTGGACAGGAAAGTGGCAAAATGGCCGCCTTCTAATATTGTTTAAAAAAACTGTTGGATTTTGCTGCTTAACTCATATTCCACTAATGCAATTATTAACCAGAATACCGCATTTAAACTAGTGGGGCTTCATAGAAAAGATTATTGTCAAGAATTTTTTGGGGGTTGACTTCCTCTTTAACTGATTGTACATTCCCGCCAAAAAGTAAACATTCAAAACACAAAACATTTCATTTTGTAGTAACATTCCATGACGAATATGTCAGGATATAAATGTAGCAAACATGGCTAATGTCAGTTGGTTTACAGTGTTTGCTGGCGGTGATTTTTTTAAAAGCTAGATATGCGACATTTTATCATGACTACGCTATTTCCTAATCACATCCTATAATGAATGTCCATGTTTGAGAAACACTCTCGCGCATGTTAACGAGGAACATGATTTTGGCCAGAGAATCGAGGAAGGGGAGAGATTAGGGAAGTGAGGCTACATTCAAATAATCTTGCTAGCACTGCAGACTTCCCCTGGGAATGTAAAAGTGAAGTGCTTCTGGGAATATTTCTTTTATTGTTGCCTAATTTGTAGTTTAGTTGACTTACAGTCTATAGACAGTGCAACTATACATTGTTACTCAGTGCTTGTCAGGTCATCGAGACAGTAATCAGGCAGGGGAAAAAAATGGATGTCAAACGTGAATAAAAACACGAGGATGAGACAGTTTGATGACCTGTGTAGTGAGTGTTCTGTCTGCTTTATTTATCAGCATCAACGCATGCAGAGCCACACACGGTGACACACGTACCGTAAGAGCCGTCCTCCAGCATTTGCACCGTAATGCGAGTCGTGGGAGTCGCAGCACGTCTTCCGCGTCTCAGCAACCCGTGGACGCGCATGGTGGGACAGACACGGCGCAGATCAGAGTCCACTCACAGCCTATTACGGCAAGAGCAGCACATCTATGCCTGCATAAATTAACTGCCAGCTTTGCCACTCATCTGCGATGCCGAACAAGTTATTCTATTGTATCTGCCGCCTACTCTTTTCGGCAGCATTTTTTTTTTTTTATTAAAAGTGAGGTCATTTCTGGTAATAACTCTCGCTTTAAAATCACTGGCAGATCTAAAGGGACCTGAGTGATGTATGAAAATGAGATAAGAAGATATGACTTTCCATGGAAAACAAAAAGCCATTCAATTTTATTAGATCGTGAACATGGTTAGACTTGCAATAATAATGGAAGGCTTTATGAAAAGATGAAACAGATAACCTTTTTGGTCAAATAAAATAAAAGGGTCTACGCAAAAGACTAGAGAAGCTTCACCTGCAGCCGTTTTTCCTTTAACCTTTATTGAACCCAAGGCATATATTTTGCATTAGAAAAACCGCAGGGCACACCAGTAAACAAAAATGCCACAAAAAGTTTGAATACTGAAATAAAAATGATCCCGTCTCGATTTATTCACTTACTTACTCAGTGTGAAATCTAGGTCTGGTTAATTGGACACAAAGTCATGATTTCTGAATGGCAACAGGTGGATAAACAGGTTGTGTCTACTGCCATCTAGTGGAAGAGCACATAATGGGGTAGATGCCACGGGCTTCCAACTTCCGGTGTACCAGATGTGATTGGCCTGCCAGATCGTATCGGGGTCGCCTAACGAGCACGTCACCCTACAGGATTGGCTAGAAATTATCCAATTGACGACAAACATTGGAAAGAAAATATTGAAGATGTAATTTAAGAAACAAAATGTACAGGCTGAAATTGTAAAAACGTAAATAAACCTAAGAATATAAAAGCAAGATATATTGAATAAATAATAAAGTAGATTGAATAAATAATAAATACATGAATTCGTTGCTTGAGATGTGACAAATATTGTCAGTTTAGATTGCTAATGTGGTCCTATTATCATTGCAATGCCCATTGAGGAAAAAAACGTAGTAAACGTCAAAAAAACGTTTTGGGCGGCATTCATTGAGATTTTAGTATACGTCATTAAACGTTTTTGGCGGTAATTAAATAATAATTTCGGGGAAAAATTAGATTAACATGAACAGCATAATTAATGTTATTCTACCTTACAATTCAAACCATTCCAACTTCAACATGTTCCAAAAATCCCCGCTTTGCGGGCTGTTATATTTCTCATTCCTAACTTTCACCATTTACCCACATTTCAACATTTTCACCCCAAAAATCTCCATTCAAAAATTCGCTCCCATTTGAAATTCTAAACGTTGACCTTAGTCAATTCATCTTAGGATAAATTTTCAGCACTCCCCCAATTTTCACATAGCAAAAAGCTGACATTTTTCTTCTAAACATTGCATATTTCTCACAAAAAACTAAATTTCTTTAAAAACTTACTCCATTATGAGTTTACCATTCATTTTCAATGGCACATTCAAAGTAACAGATACAAATAGTTTAATTCCATATAATTATATTAATTAATTTCCCACATACTAAAAATTCCACACTTTTGACTCACATAATTGCATATTTTCACCAATATCGTTTCACTTAATTCCATATACTTGAATATCATTTAATAGCATTCCACATCATTCATTGCATACATTTGCAGCGCCTTTCAAGAACTTTCTACACTCTTCAATATCATTCCAAAATATTGAAGACATTTGACATAATTCCATATCTTTCAACACTATTTGTTTTGCTGTGAATCTTTTGCCGTTTTGAGGGACGAACCTATCAAGTCAATGCGCATAATGTCAATAAATTCAGAAATTACCAGTAAGTCTCTAAAAGGTTGCAGAATTTTTTTTAGATGAACCCCCCGCCGTGCATGACATCATGCTAGATCAGCAAACACGAAAGGATTAACGCTTTGACTTTTTCGCGACACCAAAAGGAGCAACCTCAACAAGAAAGGAAGTCATTCCCATGAGATAATACAGAAATTCTTTCCTGACCGAGTGCTTGAACAAAAATACAACTAATCGCCCTGCAGAGTGCACTTTTCCCAGTGTGTGTGTGTGTGTGTGTCCATCAAATGCCATGTTGGCACGGGGCCTCTGTGCACTGCCAAATCTGGGTCAGATGGAGCACCCACGCGTACAAAAAAAAAAAAAAAACGCCCACTGGTACATCTGTGACCTTGATCGAGCTTTTTCCCTAAAAAACTTCCTGTTTATCGGTCATTGCACAAGTTGCCATGTTGCATTAAACTCATTATCAGAAACATCCCACGCATAACACTATTTGTTTTGGCCAAGGAAATATCAAGGGAAAGGAGCCTCAGCGGAGGACAATCTCGGTTAAATCGTCCCGAAGGAGGCCGAGAGTCAGGGGAGCACAAGGGCGCCATAGTTAATAGGACGTCAGCCAGATGACAGGAGATGAAAATGGGGCAGCTGTTTAAAAAAATCTGACAGCCACATGACACTTTACATGTGAGATATAAAATGAGTATTAAGGGTGATCAATGTCAGGGACGCAGAATAAAACGCCACAAAAATGAACCCGAGAATTAATCATGGAGCTTTTACAGTAAAAAGTGCTTTCTTACATGCTGATACTTCAAAATGTTAAGATTTTTTTTCCTGTGCATTTTGTATTTTCTGAGCTGTTGTCACTCAGCCCGTCAGCCCTGCTTGCATCTGCCAACTTGGATTCCAGGCCTCAGCATGATGTCTGCACTCACCCGTCAAGTGAGAGAGTCAATGTGACACTTGTGTCCCACTTTCATGGGACGTGACCCAGCACCACTTCTGTGTGTGTGTGTGTGTGCGCATGTGCGTGCCCATGGAGATGTGAACACACGCCCTTATTGTCAATGGTCTCTTACGGCCCCTTTTGTGGTGATCACTTTATTCCGTTTCCATCAATGTCAAATAAAGTGAGTACTGTACACCACTTACATTTCTGCAAATATTTACTTATATTTTTTCATGGGACCACTTTGACACAATGAAATATAGTTGTCATACAACTTATACAACAATGAAAATGTATTGTTCCCTCAAAATACAGCATAATTGCTGAACCCCTGGAAACAAAGGTGAGCACACCCCTGAGTGAAAATGCCCTAAGTGTCAACATTTTGTGCAGCTACCAGTTCACCAGAACTACACAGGTATGGAGGACCGAAACTGCCAAAATTCAAAATAAATAAATGACTGAATAAAGAAATGACTGAATAAATAAATGACTAAAAGTGAAAATAAAAATGGATATAAAAAAATATAATTCAAAAATGAAATCCCAAAAAATTTATGTAAAATGGAAATAAAAACAAGAAAAAAATATATATACATTTGTATTTAATTTTTGAATTATATTTTTTATATTATATTTTATTTTCACTTTTAGTCATGTATTTATTTATTTAGTCATTTATTTATTTCAAATTTGTCAGTTTTCGTCGATACTGCTAGGTCAAAATGTTATTTAAAAAAGCTAAGCTTGTCTTGGGTTGGACTCCGCCATTGCAAACTACCTTTTATTGGTCGAGTGAGCGGTTCGGCGAACAAGGAAGTCTTGCCGACTTGAATGGCGACAAGCTCCAGCAATGGAGGACTATCTGGTCCACTGTCACCTCGACTTGTCGAGCAACTCAAGTCGAGAGTAGTGGTGACAGTGGGCAAGATAGTCGTCCACTGCTGGAAGCGCTCCAATGCAAGCCAGCGAGACTTCCTTCTTCGCAGAGCCGCTCAATCGACCAATGAATGGCAATTTGCAACAGTGGAGTCCAAGCCAATACACGCTTAGGACCGCCCCCTCACATTTCTTCCTGGCAGTATGGACCAAAACTGCCAAAATTAAAAATAAATAAATGACTAAAAGTGAAAATAAAAATGGATATAAAAAATATAATCCAAAATTTAAATACAAACATATTTATGTTATATTTATATATTTGTTGTTGTTGTTATTTTTTCAATTTATATTTATTTATTCATTTATTTAAATTTCAAATTATATTCTTTTCATATCCGTTTTTATTTTCACTTTTAGTCATTTTTTTTTTTTAATTTTTGGCAGTTTTGGTCCTCCATACACAGGTTGCCACTGGAATCCTCTTCCACTCAAGTGTGCTCAATTTGGACCGTTTCATTTTGGGGTGTACTCACTTTTGTTGCCAGGGGTTTAGCTATTAAAGGCTCTACTGTATTTTGAGTTATTTTTGAGTGAACAATAAATTTACACCTATATAAACTTTATGAACTCCAGATCCACCACAACAGCATCTACCATTTACCTGGTCGTGGAGTTGGTAGAGGTTGGTGTCTGTAGATCTCACTTTGCTTCATCCTTCCTTCCTCTGGTCCTTCCTCTGGTTTCCTGAGAACTTCACAACTTTGGCTGGACTCTGACACATCCGGTGAAGGATCTTGGATTTATAAAGGTTTCAGGAGAATTAAAGAACACAAACACAAACACACATAAAAAATAAAAATAAAGTAAAAACGATGATGATGAATGTTGCCATAATGAATAATAATGTGCTCTCAAATATAAAGATAAAATAAATACAATAAAAATAAACTGGAAGATGTCATTTTTTAAGTGTTGTCCCTTGAAAATGTATAGTTAAAATACTCACTTTTTGTGAGATACTGTCCATTACAAAGATGCAAAATAGTCATCCTCACTCCCTAGGGTGTATGTACGCCCACCAGCCACAACATTAGGAAGACTTGCGCATCTTCTTATCCATGGCCATACTCGAGAAGACATCAATGCTACCTTTGGAAATAACATTTTAATATCAGAAATATAGTTAGAATGTGCAACTTTTTGTTTACAAATTTACTGCATTGTTAAATTAACATGCACATTATCACCTTGAAAAGATTCAGCACTTACATTACAGCTAGGTTGTGTTCGCTTCTGCTATTCATCCATCCAATCAGATATGGAAAATCAGTCTGCAAAATATGAAATGATGAATAATCATTCATCAGTGGCAACTCACTTTTAAAAGACATCCTTTGCACGTACATGAAACAATGGATGGAGATTTTGTAAGAATTGAGAGTCTCCACGGGGTGTTGTCACAATGTGGTGCGCACACACGTTTGTGTCAGCTACTTTCTGGTACAGTGTGTCTCTAATCAGATCCAGCTGACCAATCTCCAGTGTGCATCCTCCAGGGTGGCTCCTGTGAATATCTGTGTGTGGAAATTATGTGTGTGTGTGGGGGGGGGGGGGGTGCATTTAGAGCGATGAGCACTACATTGGAGGAGATGCAACATCAGCACAGCTCAGCAACAAGGAAGATCCATCATGAGGGGACAGTCTCGGGAGCAGAAGGAGGAGCTGCCGGTCCTCCACCTACACAGGGTTGTATAAGCAAGCATGCAGGCCTGTTAAAAGCCGATCCTGAAAACTCACACTCAAGGCTGCTGTAATCAATCCTGTCGGATTCAAACGGGAAGCTGCAAATGCATGCAACATTGCATCGTGCTCTCCTCGCTACCATCTGTACCAGGCTGTCAGATAACCCGCCACAAGCGATGAACTATTACGGCGTGAACCTTGTGCACCTGAACTCATCTGAGACGCACGGCCAAGGAGCCTCACGGCCTGGAAAAAAACCCCGAATCCTTTAATCTGCTCTTCTGTGAATACAAACACGCAATCTTTGAAGATATGGGAGTGACAGTTTGGATGAGGATCTGGAAATAGACATTTCACGGTGGTATAACCTTGAACACTGATGCAGTAACATGTTATTACCTGGGGAACTAGAAATTTAACATGATACTTTTACCAGTGTCTACATGGCCTTTTGCAAAGCTTTTAATATAGTTTCTGTTATTTAAATATGACCGTTTTAAAAACTAGTGTCATAAACATAAGTATTAAAAAGAAAATCTTCAGTAGAACTTCATTAATAACAGTAACACACATTACACAGACCCACCTTAAAAAAATATATATTTTTAAAAATATTGCAAAATTGTTCATTCAACCAGGTATCACTAGCTAACTACGCAACTAATTTGTAGAAATACATTAGACCTCTCAAGTTTCATTTGAGTGTGATGATGAGCAGCTAACATTAGCCTCTGGTGCAGTTTGCCACTTCGTCGTCCGTTCGATGAAAGAAAGAACATTAACATGATGCACGGTCATTATACCTGTGTATGACACAGGGGCAGTGAACTAGCTGACATCTACAAAAATATGCTACTGTAAGTGCAATAAACTCTAAAATAGTAAAAAAAGAAAAAAAAGAAAGAAGAAGCCAAATACAATTTTCAAAACAATAATACAATTTCTAAATAAAAACTTCTTCCTGTCAAAAAAGGGAACGAGTAGATATTATACTACTCAAAACGGATAAAACATAACACTAGAAACAAGACATAGACTAATAAAAATAATAGTAATGTTGAAGCTACTGAACGCAGAAAATAGAATTTTGAATCGCTACTGCCACCTGTGGCTGAAAAATGAAACTACAACACCCCCCCCCCCCCCCCTTCACGTCATACACCATGCACACATGACGTCACAACCACAGACAGAGGGCAGGAAATTTTAACCCGAATCCGGTCTGGAAACTAATGGCCAGAGGCTTGCAGGAGCACCCACTGTGAACAGCTAAGGTGTTAATCTACTAATTAGATGTTTCAGTCATAAATGGTCAAATAAAAAAGTTATTGTAGAGATATTTTCAGACCAATTGTTACATAGAGCAACTTTAGGGCCGTGGTTGCAGCTGTTGAGTGTTACTAACCTGTAATGTAACTTACATTGTCAAGGTAACTGTGGCAACACTAGCTGGCCCTGAAACCTACCTAGTTTGACTTTTATATACTCTGCAACACAGAGGTTTCTTAAATTGTTAGCACGCACATTGAGCAGCACACATAATGGCGACTTCCAGTACAAGCATCCATCCCATAAGTGTTATAGAGCGAGGGCACTCGGAGGTCAAGCTAATTGTAATTTAAACCTCATTTAAAGCAAAATCTAATCATTTAAAAATATGTTGACATTGATCACCATTTCCTGCCAAGCACAATTATAACCTTAAATGTGAATGGTAGGTGGTGTTCCGATGGCTTCACACTGCAACTCAGCATTTAGTTCCCAAGGAAGAAAAACATCAACTATCACAATTTTAGACTGAATTTTAATCTAAAAATAATTACTAGTGTGCAGACATTGTTATCGCCCCGGAAGCAAACTATAAAAATGCTTGGACTGTAGATTTGATTCTTATCAACATGACATTTATTTCCAAAAACGGCTACTTGTGTGTGTGTGTGTGGGGGGTAGGCTGACTGGGCTTATCATTAATTTTCATAATAAAAATAGACTTTTTGACAGTTTGCCAATTATATTGGATGATTATCATACAAACGGGATTGGCATGCAGACGCCCCGACATTATAGGAAAAAACTGATGTGGTGAAAACATGATTGGGGAGAAATTGGTGCAATCTTTTGTACTGTTTTCCACATATTCTGCCATCAGGACCTTAAGTATGGTCAGAGGTTGGGAATGAATATCCAGCACCTTGCAGACTTGGGTCAGGTGCATGAGCAGAGTTGGTACTCTACCGCCCCCTTATGTGAGAAAAAAGAAAGCCACCGTAATGAAGCAGAAGCATTCTCTGCAGCGAGCTGACTCGTTTCCTCCCAATCTGATTACACAGTGTTCAGGTTGAGGATGTTCTCTCTCTCTCTCCGGGTGAGCGAGTGTTGCTTCTGTGGGTATCGGGGAGTCTTAAAGGATCTGTTCGGTGCTTGAGGCAGAGATGTCAAGTAGTCTCCAGGCAGCGTGCGGGTTGAGCTCCTCTTGGTCTCGACACAGGGCCCACACGTACATCATCCTCAGAACTTTATCCTAGCGAGAGAGAAGACAAGAACATGACTCATCATTTGTCTCAAATGTCACGCAGCAGTATTAGGTGGACCAGGACAATCCAATTACAGAGGGCCACGATATTAAACAGTCTTTACTACAAACACAATAATAAACATTATGACTGGCCTGATCCGAACCCTGCTGAGGATTGTTAATCCCCCCCATTGTGAGAGGTTCAATATGTGATGAATTGTGAGAGGCTTTTGTTTTTTCTTAAATAGATGCCTTGACCTCCATAACACCACTGCATGTCCCTGAGGCACTAAAATAGACAATTAGGCAGATTTTACAGCCCATGAAATAGTTGTTGAGGGCTGTGAATAATATAAATAACTACAGCCAAAGGGGGCACAATTGGCCAATTTATGTGCTGTGTCTGGATCACACATTTGGGATTGTGCAAATGTAGTAATATTCATGTCAAAATAAGAATTATTTTCATAATTTATCAATTACCATTGTGAAATCATTGATAATAATATGATCTAATGAACCCGTGTATGTGCATTTGTGTGTGTCACTTACAGGGTCACCTTCCACCACTTCTCCTTTGGTATTTCGTATTACCATCACTAACTGAGCTTGGAAGGTGATAATCAATACGGGACCCTGGTCCATCATCTTTCCCATGGCCAGCTGGAGAAGAGGACGCACACAGTGAGGCTTTCAAAAACTGCATACAAATATCAATCGATAAGATGAGGAACAATTTGAAATATTTTGAAGAGCAAAATATTAGAAACAGTTCTGCAAGCATAGTATTACAAATTAAATTGAATCCTCTCTGAGCATTATATCTTTTGTAATTGTGATTTTTTGTAATGCACTCATTAATAATGTTTATCCAAGATGCATGTAAACATGTTTTTTAATACTTTGTCCTTCACTCCCAAAAACGTATTTACACTTTTTATTTATTTATGTTTTTTATGCAGGACCATACAGAAGGCTTTGGTGCAGCTTCTGACATGAAGAGGTGCCTTAAAGCAATGGTAGTTATTACAAAAAAACGCCAGCAAGTGGCAGCAGAGTATAAGAGATCAGCCAGGGCCATGTTGCAACAAGTTCTTTTTGTCAGTGTTTTCACCAGAAATGAGAATGATGAAATTGCTAATTGCTGCAAAACGGAAACAGATACAAATATATATTTTTTCCTGATGAAAGAAGAGACTCTAATTTTTCTTTTGGTAGGTTCTATGTTTTTATAGCAATAGAACACAATATTCTGTGGGCCTTGCAAAATCAGTCAAAATCCAGTAAAACAGCCGGGAGTGAAGGGGGTTGCTTCAGTGAAAATGTCTGGGAGGGAATGAGTTAATATCTAGTTGTCTATCGGGTAATGAAATATTTGCAACTCCTGCACCTCGAGTCATTTCACAGATGATTATTCTATTTAGTTGTTCAATAATAAACATCCTGAGATGATTCATGATCAAAGTGAGCGCTGTCTCATGGGATTTGCTTTGGTCTTTTTGTCGCACTGATGTTCTATGGAAATTACCTTCCCGAATTTATCATGGCGCCAGCAGTGGCGACCATCTGTCAGAGATTTAGGAGAAGCCGCTAAGGATGGCTTCTCGGAGCAGAAGGAGCGAGCTTCTGTTTCTCATCAATTTGGGCCGAGTTTGGCAGTATGTTGTAACTTACATCTATGCTGTCGATGTCCAGGATCTTTGAGTGGAAGCGAAATCCCATGGCCTTGGCTTGTTGGATCGGGTGTGCTAGCTGACTGTACGTCTGGACATTATGGGGGGGAAAAAACAAAACAAAGGAAGACTTAATATTCATGATTCAAGTCCATTTCTAGACTTGTAGTACTGTTGTGTGAGACAAAAGTTGTACCGCTTCATAACACCAGTCTTTCAACACCTCCAGCTCCCCTCTGATCATTGCCTATATGGAGAAAGAACAAAACAAAACAAAAAACTAACTTCATTAGGTATACCTGAAAAATCAAAGATTTAATACAAGAACTGTGTCAGAGAAATTTCCTTTACAAAGAAACATTGTTTAGTTTTTAACACAAAATGTTCATATTTCCCCCCCCCAAAAAAATCACTCCAACAACCTTTCTGACATTGCCAAATGTTAGCATCATTAATTAAAAAAAATATATATATTGTTGCTAGGTCTTACATCTGTCCAAACCCAACTTCCATACTTTGGAATCCATTTTGTGCATAAACATGGAAATGATTTGTGTGTTTGACTGAAGTAACGAAACTCCACAATAAAGCCCTCGCCTTTTGCTTCATACCTCCAAAATATTAGGGATGATGTCATGTTCACACTGCTTGAGGAAAGAATCTTTGTCAAAGGACGGGTCCGCCTTGAGAATCTCCGTTAGGACTTCAGACATCTCTGTCTTGGAGAACAGTCCACCTGGACGTGTGTGATAGTGATGAGTGAAACACAGTAAAGCATTAAGCAGCAAACAACACCAGACTGGCTGAACACACGGTTGTAATGAATAATTCAGGCACATGCTGCGCACCTGTATTTTTCTTCACTAAAACTACTAAATAATCATTCAAACTATGAGCACTTACAATTCAATAATATATAATCAAACTACTATAGCAGGCGGTGTCAATAAAAACTAATACAGGTTAAAATTATGGCTATAGGTTGATTTTTTTTTTTTTCATCAGACTACCATAACTTCAAAGTTCAATCCATCTGAGATAGCAGTTCTATTATACTTTTCCTTTATCAGCTTGAAAAAGCCTCACAGCATGACTAACGCAGACTATTAGATCTCACACCTATGAGGTCGGTCATTTTGTCAGTGACGGCCCGTGATGCTCGGATGAAAGCGTTGTCACTCTCATTGTACTTCATCTTCATTTCAAAGAACCCTGGAGAGGGAAATGAAGTTTGGGCAAAAAGGTGAGTGCATAATGGCAAATGTATGAATAAGGTTAAATGTAAAAATGGGACTTCCCATAGAGTCAGCTCGTAAAACAATGAGACGTACAGTGATTTAAAAAAAATTAAAATAAAATGAACACACATCAGTTCAAATGTCAGGTTTTTGGGGTCTCATTTTTTCCGGGGGGGGGGGGGGGGGGGTTGTAAAAGGTTTTGAAAGATCTTCGCAGACAGTGAAAATGTATCTGATTATGTTCCAAACTGTGAACATCTTACAAATCCTGATGAAAACCCTAAATTCGCTACGTTTGCTAGCATTCACCGCTCAATGAGTTCCCAGCTTTATCGGCTTTCAGATTCATAAAAAGTATAATCGGCTCGCCCCATAATAGGTCTATCCCAACTCACAATGCTGGAAAATGTTTATAAAATGATTTACCTTGGTCTATTTTTACATCACAAAAATACAAACATTTGTGACACAAAAACAGAATTGGATGATTTGTTTCCTTACTATTGAAGACGACGTTATTGTCTTTAAAGTCTTTCCACTGCTGGTACCATTTGGAGTCCTTGTGGAGCACCATACCCATGGCTTCCCTAAAGAACACGTACACAAGATAAGAACCTTGCCATTGTGTTTAAATAAACACGCTGGACCAGAGAGGAGAACATGGCTGTGGCTTGCCCCTCTCAGCATGAGAGCAAAGCAGGTGGCCACTCACGTACTCGTTGGCTTCAAAGACCTTGTTGTCGTCTGATGACCCCTTGGAGGAGAATTCGCTCCTCTTTCTGAGTCGAGGAGGGGGCCGGTAGGGGCCAGTGTGGCCCAAATCACCAATCTCCTTCTTTACACTCTCCACGCCCTGATTATACAAAGTAATATGGTAACATTTTGAACAATTTAGCTTTACAGGTTTAGAATCTATTATGAATGTTGATGTTTTTCTCCTCCCCTGTAGTCCACCGGAAATCCCATAAGGATGCATCTGTCACGCTTTCAAAAACCCCTTTCACACTGCAGCATTCATGCACTGTATCCAAACCTGTGATATGGCTTTGAATGCACCAGTCTTTCCCAAGATCTCTCCACCCTTTGAGACGCTCTCTGCTGAGGTCTTTGCCGTCTTGGCTGCCTCCTCCATTCCCTCCTTAATCTTCTTTCCAATTTCTGTACGAGTGACCTCCTCCAGGCCCTACTCACCAAGAATACAAATGGATCAGTCAACTTGGGCCACATATTGATCGTAGGCACGTTTCCGTCATTTAATGTACCTCCTTTACTGTGTCTGAGAGGGTCTCCAACTTCTTTTTGAAAACTTCAGAAGTTTTGACAGTTTCAGACTCAATTGTTTTCTAGGAACATGACAATGTTTGATCAAACTCAACCAAATGGATTACACAGATGAACACAAATGTGTGGTCAGATACTAACATATTTCCTGCGTGCTTGCCTCAATGCATCAGAGTCCTCAAGTTTCTTTGCCTCTTCCCGGAACTTTTTGATGTTTTCTTTCATTTCCTTGTTTTTGCTCATCTCCTGCTTCAAGTTTTCCAGGAATTCACCGAGGAAACCTTTTTTTCCTCCGCCTCTCTCCCCAGACAAATATCTCGCCTGGAGAAGTGAGGACTGAGGCACCTTTGTAGATAGTAGATACAGTACCGACATAGCAGAGGATTTTTTTTTGGGGGAAACGATACAAAGGTTGAGGTGCACGTGACTTGTCGATAGTCCTACCTGATAAGAGCCTGTGAGAATGCTCCGTATTCTGAACACATTTGCTCTGTTGTGCAGCAGCAAGAAAGATGAGGGAAATGCCAAAGAGTATCTTTTTAAACATACCTGATGACAGAAGCACAATATTAGCCGTAAGATAATGCTGTAAATACAAATATATTCGCACAAATGTAAGTTGAACCGAGCATAAGGTGTGATGTTAAATTTTGTAGTTATAGTAAAACTGAATTTGTGCTACTATAACCACTGGTTAAAGTGTCCCAAAAAAAGTCTGTTAAGAGTAAGCATTTTAATTAAGTGGTCAGTTGTATTCAGAATACTTTGCCTATTTTGTTTCCATAGTACAATAACGGAAAATATACCGCGACAAGATGACATTCTAGCTACAGTCCACACATTGTCTAGTCGAAGAAAAAACATGACAAGCTACATGCAAATTATTTAACAGTTACCCGCGATCAAATTAAGTCGAAATAACGGATATCCCACACTCCCCTAGAGTTACAAATGTTCATTTGACGCCAAACGACCCAAACCCTCACCTGATAACACTGACACAAGGGGGCTGCCATCTTGAATCTGGTGAATACTGACCTTCTTCCGGTATCGCGTCGACCTGCCATGTACCTGGGGGAGGATCTTCGTTTTTCATTGGCTATAAGCTTACAGTGGGGGCGGGTCTTCACTGGTTATGGGTTTGAATCCGAACCCCGGCGGTCCTACGTGGAGTTAACATTATTTCTCCAGCTTTTTCCCCACATTACAAATGTAAGGTTCTTTAAAAAAATGTCCCACAGCTGTCATTGCTTGTTTATGTACAGTATATGTGGCTGGCATTCAGCGTATCCACGATCACAATGTGGCTAAACAGTACAGAAAATTGATTTAAAAATATGTGCTTTTTTTTAAGTATTACATGGGTGTGAAATGCAATTACAAAAACAGTCAAATCGATGGTTGAAGTTTATTATCAAAACACCTTGAATTACAAAGTGGTCAGATGAAACATGGCAGGAAAAAAAACTGGCTGCTACAAACTAAAAACATCTTTTACAAACTAAAAACAGTCTACTAAAACAATATAATGGTGACAAATCAAATCCAGGGAATAGCAAGAGAGCATCCTGCAAATTTATACAATAGTGTAATAGACACCAGCAGCTAAATGATGACTGCTAACAAGAACAACCTATGCATTCCTATCAATCCTAACATCGATTTCTCTTCCATTCAGACGATAGCCATTCATGGTACGACAGGCACGATCAGCAGTCTCGGGGTTGTCGAAGCGAACCACACCACAGCCCTTAGACTTGCCATTTTCCATCTTGATATCGGCATACTGCACCATGCCTGCAAAGAAACACGGGGGAGGGGGTCAAAGAGCGCCAATTAATATGTACTGGATTACAATTACTGTTGCGGTGTTTCCATTGCTGATCATTATCAACCTTACCACATGTGTTGAAGGTGTCCTTCAGCATCTTCCATGTGAAATCAAATGGCAGCTACAAGACAAAAAAATCCAAAGGGTTAATCACAATATATGGGAATGTCTTGATAGTAGCAAGACTTGACAGAAGATGAGAAACATACATTACGGACAAAGATCTGGCAACCCTTTCTGGTATTTCCTGCTCCACTTCCAGGGCCTCCCGCTCCAGCTCCCCCGAAGGAATTACCACCGAAGCCACGCTCCAAATCAGTAGAACGATCAAACTGACCACTGACGCCACCAGATGCCATCCGGTCCATTCCAGAGCTCATACGATCAAGGCCACCAGACTGGAAGCGGTCAAGACCTCCGGTGGAGCCCATGCGGTCGAAGTTGCTGGACATTCTGTCAAGCCCAGTGTTGCCCATGCGATCCATGCCCATTTGGGAGCCAAAGTCGAGAGAAGAAGCCATGCGATCCAAACTTGATCCCAAGCGGTCGAAACCAGTTGGGCCGAGACGATCCATATTGGAGCTAATACGGTCGAGGCCACCTCCAAGCCTGTCCATACTAGGACCCAGTCGGTCCATCCCGGAACCCAGTCGGTCAAAGCCAGAGCCCATCCTGTCCAGGTCAGACACACGGTCCATCCTGTCAATGCCCATCCGATCCATCCCTCCAGCACGATCCATGCTTGTTCCTAGACGGTCCATTCCAGAATTCATGCGGTCCATGCCCATTGCATTTCCTGTAAATGGGAGAAAAAGCATAAGACAAGGGGGTAACCTGCAGTCTGGTATTAATGTCTAGGAATGGCTTTGTAAGTTGTTGTCTTTCAAAGATAATTGTCCCATACCTCTATCAAAGGAATCTCCAAAATTATTGCGAGACATGCCCATTTCATTTCGACCAAACTCTCGGTCAAACCCACCACCAATACCTCGGTCCATCTCTGATAACGTAAGAGATGCGACAATCGGATATCAGGTAAGCTTTACACTTGAGCTTTCTATGTATCAAAACTCCTTACCATTCATTCTGCCCATCCCAGAAGAGCCAAAGCGATCCATATTGTTCATTCCCCCGAAGTTGTCCATTCCTAAATCTCAGACCACGTAAAAATAATAGCACATAAGTACAAATGACCACAAAATCCTGTAAAGAAAGACTGGAAATCTGAAACACACCTCCCATACGGTTTCCCATGTTGCCAAAGCCCATTCCATCCATTCCTAAGAGAGAACACAGGAGACCAATGAGCTACCAAATGTATTCTTCTTCTCTTAAGTACGAACTTTGCAATAATAACCTCCGATGCCCATGTTGCCCATTCCTCCACCACCTCTGTTAAGCTGGGTTGCATCAATAGGCTGGCCGCCAGGCCCCAAACCCAAACCGATACCACTCAGGCCACCTGGGCAAAAAAAATAGACAGATTTGATTAACAGATATTATAGTAATCCTTATGAATACCAAAACATTTGCTATGCTTACGTGGAAGAGGTGCACCTCTGTCAGGTGGACCAAAATCCTTGGGCATTGACTTCTCATCCTGAAAGAGACAAAAAACAATATAAGAATTCACAAGAGCAGATAAATGAACTGTAGTGTAGGGACATGTTGGCAATCATACCAGTTTTACATGCATGATTCGGTTGAACAATAGCTGTCCATTCAACATGGCTGCAACTTTATTAAGGAAAGCTGTACACTGGAAGTATTTGAAACTCTGTTAACTTGGCTTAGAAATATTGCAAGTAAGGATACAGACAGCTTGGACTGCCTCAATGGGCATGTCGAACGTTACGGTGCCCATCCCTCTGCTCTTCCCGTCCTTGTCCTCAAGGATGTCCGACCTCACCACTACGCCAGCCATGCTGAACACCTCTTTCAGCTTCTTCCAACCCACTTTGTAGTCAAGCTGAAGAAATACATTAGGCAGAGTTAAGACTTGCATCAAGAGAACAGACACACAGCAAATATTGCCGTTTTCACCAGGGATGCACCAAAATGAAAACTGTTGGCCAAAACAAAAATAAATAACACCTTTAAAGAAAACTTATAAATATAAAGACATCCCTAATTTTCATCATCACATAATTCTCACATTTGCAACAAAGACTGTGTTGCCAATTCGTCCGGCTTGCAGTCCATGGATGACCTCCATGGGAATATTGGGGTTGTTCATCAGGCTGGGAGGGATGTTGACCATGGGGCCATTTGGTCCAGGGCCCATTCTATCCATGTTCATGCGATCCATTCCACCCATACCACCATGGGGTCCTCCACCCCCTTGTCCCTTGCTGATTTCCCTCTGAGCAATCATACCATCAGGGTCCTAAACAAAAATACTCATCAGTGATCATTTAGGAGAGGAGAATTATTGTGTTAATTGTTTCTGTGGCATACCTCTTTCACTTTCAGGGGACGGCCATTGAGGTTGTGCTTATTGACCTTCTCCACTGCTTTCTTCATTAGCTCATCAGTCCTAAACTCAACCACACTAGTAGACCAGAAGCAACCAGTAGGAAGAAGTGTTATTGCAATGTCATACAAGCACGCGATTGAAATGACAATAGACTGTCAAGTAATACAGTTACTTACGCACAACCCTTTGTTGATCGAAGACCATGGAACAACCCAGAATGAAAAAAAAATCATTCAAGTTAGAAAAATCATACTTAGTTAGATTTTACAAGATTATTATTATGATTTTTTAAATGAAGATCATGCACATCAACACATGTTACCGCACGCTTAAAACCTTTGGCCACAACAATTCAATTGCTTAACAAAATCTCTCATCAATAACACAAAGCGGTCACATTCTTATTTGTTCTCTCCAACATCCAAAAGAGGAAATCCACAGTGAAATTGGATTCCTGAATACAAAGATATTGGAGGTTACTATTCCAGAAAAGACATACTTCTGTCTAAAATATGTTTGGATTAAACAACCATCATTAAGACCTTCGACAGCCACTTGCAGAATCTTCACCTTCTTTAGGTCATTAGAAGAAATTCCAGCAACCAAGTAGGTACGTTTGCGTGTGTATAAGCGATCTCACAGCTAAGAGAAAGCTGAAGTCCTTACAGAGTATCAACCCTAAAATGACCTCACGTCAAGGCCACAGGCGACACAACAAAGGACATGTCTCCGACATGTCACAATCTAATCCACGCCATCCGGTTTCAGTCTGACAATTGCCCAACAACGAAAAGAGAAACTAAAGCTGACAAACACAAAGTTTGTCAAGGATAGTTCAAAAATGGTGTATTTGTATATATTTGCACTTACCCTTGATTTGCCTTCTGCGTCCATTAAGTGTTCCACGTACGTTACCTCACCCACTACAAATCAGATCCCAGACGACACACACCAAGGGAGAGAAGCCGAGAGAACAATTGGGGTTTAGAGTGGAAACAAGAAAGGTGGCCGGTGAGCTCAGACTGGGAGTCCCGAGCCTTCCTCCAGCACCTCTGTCGCAGCACAATATGGTACAGGTCTACAAAAAGCTAACTTTTTCTTAACCAAAATGTACTCCTTAACCCTGTCCTTTTAAAAGATTCTCCCAAAGCACCAAAACAAAGGACTGAGGCTCTACAAGTTTTGCCCCAAGTCTTCCCATTTGAAAATAAAGCACCTACTGTACTTGATAATTGACAAAATGTTTTAGAAAGTATGCAAAACCTCTAGAAAACCAGGACTCGCTTCATTGCTAACCTGTGTGCACTGAGACACCATCGTAAACCTCAAGTCAATGCATAACTACCTTTGTCATACAGCTGAGTCTGTCTAATCCTATGAATACACTGACCATAGCCTCAGTTACAGTAATGATATTGCCGAGCAGAAGAGTAATGAGCGATATTTTCTTAATTCATTGTTTACAATTTAGATTCATTGTCGACCACAGCCTTCACTCCAGATATGGGGCCTGTTCAACAAAATGGACCAAACCTCTAAAGACAAGGACAGTGGGTCAAAAGAAGTTGTTTCATTTTGTAGACCTGTACCCCAAACAATCCCAACACACGTCTTTGATTGGCACAACATGGAGACCTGCTGAGAAAACTTTTTGCTTGTCAAGGGCACACCTAAAAGGAGAAAATGAAATGTAACTCCACAATCATATAACAAATACCAGTTGGCCCTTCTTTAAGAGGGCCCTCTATCGGCATTTCAGAACATGCTATTACAAGCTCCAAGTTGCTGAATTACGTTAATAATAATGATTTTTAAAAATAGACTAGGATTTTTGGAAAAACCACAATGGTGGACAAATGGTCCTAAATCAATAGTGTACATTGGAAAGGGGATTTCCCAGCTCCGTCTGTTCAATTTTCTAGAATTTTTTTTTAAGTCATGAAAACTCAAGGTGTGCATATTGCCATGTGAGAGCAAGACAGAATTTCTGCCATGCAAGTCATTGAAAAATCATCTAATTTTGCAAACATTTACACAAGCCATAGGCTATTGCTCATTTGTAAAGCGACATCAGGAATTAAACAGACCTCTCAAAAACCACTGGACATTTTTGCTTAAAAATTCAAATAGAAATGGTCTTTCTGTCTGACCTCCAAGGTGACAGCATCAGTGCAAACCTACTGCAAATCATTAGCTGACCACAAAAATACATTGGGCCTCCTCTCTACAAACCACACAATTTATCCTAAGAGGATGTGCGACTGAAAAATCCCAAAGCCCTTTAAAAGCACTAGAAGTCCAATCAAAAAACCCAAACTACAACACTCAAAATCACGTGGACTGAATGAACCCCCTAATCCGGAACCCTTACCTTTTTCTTTCATTAGGTCTTTCAGGGTTTGCCATTTCACATCATAGGGGATGTTGCTGACAAAAACTCGGTATCTCTTGTTTCCATAGGGTTCAAAGCGTCCACCTCCACCTCTCTTCTGGGGCCTCTCCTTCCTGCTAGAATTGCCGTCGTGTTTGACCTTCCCGTTCATGTCTCTGTGTGGGTGGAGGGGATAAATAAATTACAATTTCATATTTATATAATTCCTTTTTTTAACCCAATAGCTAGTTTCTGAGGCCTTGCTGATGGTTAACTAACACACGCGACAGAAAATGCACAGTATAAAAAGGTTTAAGGTAAAAAAAATTATGGTGTTAACTGACATTTCAATAGAAATTCTAAACGGATGTTACTTTACACGAATTAGCTTAGTTTGCCAACGCAGCATCGACTAGCCGTCAAGCGTAAAATGGCTGCACCTCTCTAGCGAGCCATTGAATAATGACACAGCCAAAAATCACACACCATATTCCATATTAAACATATTTACATAGACATTGTCACGACCCACAGACACCCAGATCTTCAATTTAGCATGATGTTTCCAAGATGTCCCAAAATCGTCACAACCGCGTGGTTCGTTAGCTAGCTAGCGATCTAGCTAGCTAGCTAGCTTGGTAAGGCTAACAAAGGGGTCGAACAGTAGACTTTACCCTTGTTGCTGTTGCTGCGGCGACGGCGACTGCTGCTGCTGCTCAGCTTTAACGGACGTGGTTTCGCTCTGCTCGTTGGACATATCGATGATAAATTGATTGCAAATTAATGCGTTAAACTTCACTTAAAAATAAGCCAACAGACTGCAGTTGAATTCAAGTTGAAATAGTGCGCAAAACAGACTGAAAATGGCGGAGGAAATTTTCGTGAGGGCCGGGGCGGATGTAGAATTTTGATAACACTTACTTCCGTATTTTTCTTCAAAAATAAAATTGTTTTTATAGTTTTATATATATATATAGTAATGTGCATACTACATTTTGTTTTGTCTAAATACCAGCACATATTGAGTCTGACTTGCAACATTGCATTCTTTAAATAGCTAAATTATAGAAGCCATATCTAGTTTGTTCAACGGTTTCTGACTATTATCAAATCATGTAATTTCAATTTCAAATCATTTTTATATGATACATGTTCGATTCAAGATTTTAAGTTAAAGTTGAACACACTTCCGGAATAGTTTCTCCACTCTTACCAAACAAACTTGACTGCATCGATTTGATGTGGATGTGCTGGGTGTGTTTAGTTATGAACAGCAGAGGGCGGGACGGTTTCACTACTAATATATTTATATATATATATATTTACGGTTTATGAACTTATTATCAAATCCTGTAATTTCAATTTCAAATCGTTTTTATATGATACATGTTCGATTCAAGATTTTAAGTTAAAGTTGAACACACTTCCGGAATAGTTTCTCCACTCATACCAAACAAACTTGACTGCATCGATTTGATGTGGATGTGCTGGGTGTGTTTAGTTATGAACAGCAGAGGGCGGGACGGTTTCACTACTAATATATATATATATATATATATATATACGCTTTATGAACTCGCAAGCGAAAATGAGTTATGTGTAATCCATCTATCCATCCATCCATCCATCCATCCATTTTCTGGACCGCATAATAGATAAGATCTACTATAAAGATCCTCTTTTTAAAAATATATATTAATACATAACAATTAAAATTGTAATAAAATTAAGGCTCCAGGCGCTACAATTTTGGAAATACATTCCACACTATCCTTCACAATGCGTTTTGGAAATAATGGAATGATAAAACATTACACTCCTGTGGGTGGCGCCATTTCGTATGTTGACAACCAACGTACAACGTAGACAAAGAAGAAGAGACGTCAGTGAGGAGCCGGAAATGCTAGCAGTGTGTTGGCTAATCAGAACAATAGCAAGGTAAATTAAACCAGAAAATAGCGCTTGTTATGCTACACTATTATTTTAACGCCATTTTCAAAATTACTTAAACATATAGCGTTTGGATATATCGTAGTCCTGTGCGTTGAAATATACCGCAGAAATGATAGCGTTAGCGAGCAACGCGTTGTGTAGACGTCAATGAATAAGCGCTAGTGCTCAAATACACTGTTTACGAGTTGTGTGAAGCGTCCGTATATAGCATTTATAGCATCATGGCTACTGGTGCTGATGTGAGGGACATTTTGGAGTTGACGGGAGGGGACAACGATGGCCCGATCAACAAGAAAGACCTCATCAATTCTGACAAGGTGAGCGTTAAACAGTACTTTTTCCATTCATTGCAAGTGGTACTTGTATAGTGTGAACAAGAGCAAAGCGTCTTTCAGCAAGAAGAGTTTACATATGATTGATTATACAGTAGATGAAATTGACAGGTAATTAATATCTTATTTATCCATCATAGAAAAAGTCAAAGAAAACAACTGAAACCTTGACCTTCAAGAGGCCAGAAGGAATGCACAGAGAGGTCTATGCACTACTGTATTCTGATAAAAAGTATGTATTTTTTATTTAAATATTTTTGCCTTTTCAGTGTATACATACAAAATTAATCCTGTGTGTTTTTTTGATAATCCCTAGGGATGCGCCCCCACTGCTTCCCAGTGACACTACCCAAGGCTACAGGACAGTCAAAGCCAAACTGGGCTGTAAAAAGGTTCGCCCGTGGAAGTGGATGTCCTTTAGTAATCCTGCTCGAAGGGATGGTGCCATATTTCACCACTGGCGGCGGGTGGCAGAGGAAGGCAAAGACTACCCTTTTGCCCGCTTCAACAAGGTGGGAATTAGGAACTCAATCTGATCTCTTGAGCCAGAAGACATCAATGTTTCCTTGTTAAGATGTAAATGTTCTCTTTCCTCCTTGTTCCCTGAATAGACAGTGCAGGTACCTGTGTATTCGGAGCAGGAATACCAGCTGCATCTCCATGACGACAGTTGGACGAAAGCAGAGACGGACCACCTGTTTGATTTGTGCAAACGCTTTGACCTGCGCTTTATCATAGTACATGACCGCTATGATCACCAGCAGTACAGAGTAATCACCCCTCTTTCCACCACAATATTGTTTATCCAAGATTACAGAATTAAAGCAGAATTATAAGGACTCATTTTATTTTCATTAATAGCAAATGTTCTCTGTTCATCCTTTCAGAAACGGTCTGTAGAAGATCTCAAAGAGCGCTACTATGGCATTTGTGGGAAGCTGACTAAGGTCCGTGCTCCTTCGGGGACCGAGCCCAAGATCTACATTTTTGATGCTGGTCATGAAAGGCGACGCAAAGAACAACTGGACAAGCTCTTCAATCGTACACCTGAACAAGTGAGAAACCTTGCATTTGTTTTTCCAACAAGGAATTGTTACATAATAAGATTTCTCCAATTTAAAGATTTCCTAGCAGCACCATGCTAACGTAAAAATAATGTGCCCAAGTAGATTTCAAGGTTTAATTCTAAAGAGTAAAATAGAGCGTTGTCAGCAATGTAAACAAATAACCAGCCTGCTAATGCAGACCTGCCAAATGTTACGAAAGGGAGGACGTACGTTTTTTGGTTTTATTTTTTTAAATTTTTTATTAAGTAACAGCAGAAAGATGGAGAAGCCATGCTAATTGCCACCAAAAACAAGGGTCTGGGTGGAGCCGCATGCTAGCGGAGTGTAACCAAAATTTGCACAGCAAAATAGTGGACAAATTCATAAGCGGAGAGAAAATCATACACAATATGATCATCAATAATCATACACAGGACTGGAACCGGAAAATATAAATGAATTTGTCCATTATCGCTTATGTCAGCTGAGAGGAGGCAAGGCGCCTATAAGGTCAAAAGTACATCATGGTAACCTAATAAATATTTCTAACATAAGATAACCCTTTATTAGTCCCACAGTGGGCATATTTGTAGCATTTAAGCAGCAATAGTGGATACAGGAAATCCAAAAACAGCATTTTTGCAAAAAGTAGCCTACATTGCACAAAATAGAAACCGAGACTACTGTCTGCATAAACTATCCAATCCAATCTATCTATCAGAAATGTTATTTGTTTGTTTGCAAAATAGAGTGCCGATGGTCATGTTCTTGACAAAATGTAAATAATGTGGAAATGTAGACAAATTGTTTTGGAAGTGGATTTCTTTAAGTTGGCAGCTCTGCTCATGTTACTTGTACTTTTGTTGTCTTACCTGCAGGTGGCAGAAGAAGAATATCTTATCCAGGAGTTGAGAAAGATCGAGACAAGGAAGAAGGAGCGGGAGAAGAATGCTCAGGATCTGCAGAAGCTCATAAAAGCCGCCGACACCACCACCGAGTTGAGACGAGCCGAGAAGAGAGTTTCCAAAAAGAAACTTCCACAAAAAAGAGAAACAGAAAAACCGGTATAAAAGCACTCAAGCACAAGCATCATCTCAAATATGAGTCAAATGATTTTAACAACATATCTGATTAATCAACTGTGCTGTGAAGAGTATTGATGAGTACATTATACTATATTATTATTATTTCACAATATAGGAAACAGCTTCATAATGTTGAATGAAATGTTGAATTTTGACAATGTAAAAAAAAAAAGTTAAGCTAGTTAATTAAATAGTAATTTTTTTTTTTCAAGTAAATATTTTGTTCGGCTCGGTGAATCCATCTCTAATTGTTGTTCCCTAGGCCGTTCCTGAGACAGCAGGCATCAAATTCCCAGATTTTAAATCTTCTGGCGTTACACTTCGCAGCCAGAGGGTGAGTACCATTGCTCCAACGCATTTTATTAGTAGTATTTCACATACTTCCGGCATATCGCTGGCATCAGGCAGAAAACCTCCAAAACCATCACTTTTCAGTCAACTAAAAACACGGCTGATTTGTTGAGCCATTTAAAAAATTGCATCGTCAAAGAGAGCAATCCATTTTCAACACTTAAATTGCTCGATAACTTATAAAAAAAATAACAGGCCCACAATGGGATGAATTTAAAAAAAATATATATATATATATATATATATATATATATATATATTAAATTAAATCGATCAAATTTGGACAGGTTTCTGCCAGAAAGTTTGAATTTATACTCATGCTTAAATGTCTGTGTGGGAGATTTCTATCAGAGCCAGTTACTTAATAAATAAATAACATTGTCATAATACTATAGCTTAATAATTCACATTTTGTCAGCTTTACTTTAAATGTCTTATATTTAGAATTTTATTTCATGAAGCAGGAGTTGCAAGACAGGTTTTTGTATTTCACTTATCTTAACGCGGAACCAGTTCATTTAAGTTTTAGCATTAACATGACACTCCAGCCAGAATGTTTGACTTCCGCTCACTATCCCTCATTAGCGACGTGATGATTCATTCTGCTGCTGACGTGTGTTAGGACCGATATTTGTAAGCGCTAGCAATGGGGGCAGCCTTATCCATCTTCAAGACTGATGAGGAGCTGCTCCTCTCAATGGGATGCGCATTAGCCGGACTACGGAGCAGAGTTCCCCTCCTGATAATCAATCAGGCAGAGTTCAGTGAATGAAAACGTTTTGATCTGGCCCGCTGAAGTGCTTTTCATTTGAATTAAAAAGCCTGATTTGTTTATCATATCTGTTGCTTTACCTTGAATCACAACTGTGAGTGTGTCTCTCTCAAACTCTGTATTTATTTGTGTGTGATTTAAGATGAAACTGCCGGGCTCAGTGGGCCAGAAGAAGATCAAGGCAATTGAGCAGATTCTGGTGGATCAAGGAGTGGGTGAGTGGGAAACTTTTTTTTTTTTTGTGTGTGTGTGTGTGTGAGTGGGAAACTTTGTGTCCAATTGCAGCAGACACATTACATAGAACTTAAGTGTGCCTTTTATTTCGAATACAATGCAATTCAACTTTGTAGAGTTACGTTCCTCTGAATAATGTACATTATCAAATATATACATACAATAATAGTCCAATAAACAATTTTACATATACATTTAACATTTTTTGGTTAAATTGTATTACACTTGGTTAAATATATTTTATTTAATTCTGAATTAATAACATGAGAATTTATTTTGTCATTAAAATAAAGTATTTTACTCACACACACATTTTAACTATTTTTATTTACCCGTATTTATATATACCCGATCTTTAAATTAAATTAAATGAAATATTGACTTTAAAAAAAATTTTTTTTTATAAACATTGTTGTTTTTGTACCACAGATCTCAACCCAATGCCAACAGAAGAAATTGTGCATATGTTCAACGAGCTGCGAAGCGACCTGGTGCTCCTCTATGAGCTGAAACAGGCACACAGCAATTGTGAGTACGAACAACAGATGCTGCGTCACCGCTACGAAGCCCTGCTGAAGGTCGGAAACGGAGGAGCTTGCGGAATCATGGGGACGCCTGCGCCGCAAAGCGTTGAGCTCGGTGGCACCAACAGCATGACTGCTTCCACTCCGGTGGGGGAAGCCCAAGCGTGGCCCGGTACTGATGACATCAAGGTTGAAGCCAAGGAGCAGATCATTGACGTGGTAGGAGCGCCGCTGACCCCCAACTCGGTGAGTTCGCTATCCGCCAGCAGGAAAATAACATTAAAAGTCATTAACTCATTAACTGCCATTGACGACTATAGACGTCAAAGATTCATGTGAACTTTTTTTATTAGTTTACTTTTTTTTTTCTTTCATTTTTTATGAAAACCTAGAAAAAAAATTGTATTGTACATTTATAACAGATATAAAATTTGTGATTAATCGTGAGTCAACTATTAAAGCCTTATGATTAATTACGATTACAAATTTTAATCACCTGACGCCCCTCATTTTTAATAATTATTTTAAATTAGGGGCGTCAGGCGATGAATTTTTTAAAATTGTAATTAATCACATGACTTCACTAGTTAACTAACGATTAATCACAAATTGTACATCTGTACTGAATGTACAATTTAAAAAAATGCTAGGTTTTCATACTCTTGTTATCAAAAGTGGGAAAAAAATGTTAAACTAATAGAAATAGTTGATGATTTTTTGACGTCTATAACCGTCAATGGCAGTGAATGAGTTAAATTGAGTTAACTATATTTAATGCATTAAATATGTTATTTATAAATATTATTTATCAATTATTCATATGGGCAGAGAGTGAAGTGGAGTTACGCCTGAGTTGGCCTTGACGAGATTGTAACATTTATCACATTCCAGCGTAAGCGGAGAGAATCAGCATCCAGCTCTTCTTCGGTGAAGAAGGTGAAGAAGCCCTGATGTGAACTGGTGCAAGGTGGGGACGGGAACAAGGTCTCACCTTAAGAAAACAAGACGGCTGAACATGGCGAGACACGGCAGGATTGCGCACACATACACACACGCACAGTCCCAAGCGCAACTTCTCAGCTACTAATGGCACCTGCCTGACCCATCCGGGCTCAGCCTGCTCACCATCATTGGGACAAAGGCGACGACTGAGTGACATTTCATTCCATTACTCCTCTTCTACCTGCTTTCGCCAATGTTCAGACTTAGATGAGGAAAGATCAACTGTAAATTGCCAGGCAGAGCTAATCGGGACATGGGCAAGAAGATGGGAATGACTTGAGTAATTGGAATGAATTGGAATGAAAGAGAAGGCTCTGGAGTGGGACGGCCACGATCCGAGAGGCTCCTGAGACACTTGTTTTTGTGTCTTGATAATGCTGTAATGTTGACTGGAGATGTGTTTGTGTACTGACGAGCTCTGCTTCCATGGACTCATTTTGTTGTTGGACCTCAGGTGACCTTCATGACGCTTTAGTCCATGTTTCAATAAACCTCATTGTTTCACATGTTGTGCCCCTGCGTCTTTAATCCGTACATTTAACATTGCAGGCGCCTTCCCCTTGTCAGACACTTCAATGTTAGCAAAATTGCCTTTGAATACGCGTTTGCCAGCGAGAATGTAGACTCATGACTTCCTTGCTTTATGTGTCATTTACATTAAGTGACAACTAAAGACTTCATTACTGTGATAATTAAGCAGCGATCAGCGTGTTGGCACAGTCATGGGGATGTAATTAGTTTCCCTCCTGATAATTCTGCTAATTGCGTGTCAATGGTGTCGTTTAACCTATGCTGACATCATTTCTATGCAAATTGTGAACATGTTGGCCCAGAACAGGGGATCACTGGGAATCTTTAATTACATACACACAATATTTTTTAAAAAATTATATTTAAAAAATAAGTGTGTGGAGTGAAGACCCTAACTCTTAGTGATATTGTTGTTGAAATTCTCCATTATTGTATTTTGCACTTCATAATGCTCCACACTTCAATGGCCAACGTGACAGGACTGGACTGCTGGCAGGCCAGTCGAATACAGTGTTCCCTCGCGATAACACAGTTAACTTTTCACGGCCTCACTATTAAGCGGATTTTTTTTAGCGCAATTTTCCATGTATTTTTTTTTTCCCGCAGTAATGTACCCATTTTATAAAAGTTCTGAATGTTTGAACATTGAGAATGTTTAAACGAGATAAATGTGATCACATCTAAATGCCTCAGTGAGAAAAGTGTATGAACTGTGATGATGGATTTCAGAGCCTTAACACATTTATAATAAATGTAAAACATTAAGATAACTACTTCGTGGATTTCATTTATTGCGGGTCATTTTTGGAACCTAACTTAGCGGAAAAACGAGGGAACACTGCACATCACATTTTTTTACAATGAATCCACGCTGTTGTAACACATGCAGAAAGTGGCTTGACAATTGGCATTTTCTTGCAGAAATAAGCAGGGACGTCCCAGAAAAATTATTTGTTTGGATTGTAACATATGTTGGTCTAAAACCTGTTGGTACCTTTCAACATTTTAATGATGGCAACTTCTCCATGCAATGGTCGTTGACATTCAATGTTGGTGTTGAGCTTTGCCACTTATGTGCAAAAAAATCCTCCAAATTCTTCTTCAAATCTGTTGATGATATTGTGGACCTGAATTTAGTCCCTAAATTCCTTACAAGTATGTTGAGAAATGTTCCTAAACTGTTGGACTATTTAACCACGCAAATGAGCCTTGTCGGGGATGTTCCTTTTATACCGAGTCATGACACTCACCTGTTTCCATTTAAACTGTTCACCTGCGACCATTTCTCAAGTTCCACGGGCTGTATCCGAATGTCCACCCTTATCCCCTAACCCTTCATAGCCCCACACTATATAGTGGTCTAACTCTAATACGTAATGCCCTCATTCTGTTTTGCGATTCAGACAGTCAGCTCACTACTTTCTTCTCGTCGCATATCACGTGACCACCGTAACTGTTACGACGCGCCAGCGCGTAAATCTCTGACTATTTATTGTGAATGAAAATGTTTTAAAATTGTACTTTATTTCCTTTGTTGTACATATTTTCAACTAAATCTAATTAATTATTTCCGTAGCATTTGAGCTGTCGCTTGCGCCATATTTTTCATATTCGCAATGCAGTGTGGTCTATATTAAACCGGTTGAGTGAACATCGATGTTCACTACTTTTCAAAGTAGGCAATTTTGAGTGCCCTACATTTGACCTTGGAGAACCCACGGGGTCAAATTTGGCCCCTATAAATTCTGCTACTCAAATAACAAAGACCTTCTTTTTTTTACAAATTTAACTTCAAAAGTCCAGAGTGCCACTTCCGACCCCTGTATGGGGCCATCTAGTGGATGAATATTGCACTTATATGAGCCAGAGTGGTGGTGACAAGATGGCTTAAATGCAACAAATAAAACAAAAAAATTATATTGTTCAGTGTAGCTGTGTATTTGATTGATTATTTTCTTAAATTCTAAATAGTTTACTGACAGTTTTTGTTATTCAGATTTTTTGAAAAGATACCCCTAAATCAACAAAGGGTCAAATTTCGCCCTAATCCTAAATTAGGGAATAAATTGAAAAAAACATTGAAAAAACATTTATTTTTGTGTTCAGTGAATTTATAGCAGTCATTTAATGTATAATTCATAATTTTCCAAAGAAGAAAAGGGTTCTTGGGTTCTCCAAGGTTAAGTTCCCCGGACATTCGGACACCACCACAAAATGGCGTGACCCCTCAGTAGGGCACTATATAGGGAGTAGGGTGCACATTTGGACACAGCAACGGTCTTTTATTGCCCAGTCCAGCTGTTTTGGAACGTGTTTCAGGCATTAAATCAAACTGAGAGAATATTTGAATTAATGGCATAAGTACTTTTTCCATTTTTTTTCATAAAACATTAAAAACAGAAGCAAATTGATTATATTATATGTATTAATAATTTGATTTCAGGGGTAGAATTGAATAATCTCCTAACTAAGGATGTCGCCAATTTTAGTAGAGGTGGACAGTAGAAGATGTTAAGCCAAAAATATTTTTTTGGTCAAAATATAACTTGGGCTGTTATTTTAAAAGGATAATAACGTTCATCAATTTGAATTATATTGTCTTTGTAGTGTATTCAATTGAATACAGATTGAGAATGATTGCCAAATCAATATTCTGTTTTTATTTACAACGCCCCAACTTCATTGGAATGTGGGGTTTGTATGAACTCTGAAGAGGATAATCTAAACATTACAAGTGTATTTGAAGTATTTGAATTGCATATCCATCTTTAATCTGCACTGTTAGTGTTACAAACTCTTTTCTGCGTGCCGTTTGATTTAGAGAGAAAGAAAGAAGAGAGACGGCAAGTAAACATGGGTAAAATTGATTCTCTGTGTCTATATTTCATGTTGAAAATTGGCTCATAAATCCAGTGGTTTGATCTATGGTGCCCGTCGTTGCTTGAAAAAACCTCCGTAAATGTGTAATTTCTCCCTTGACAGAACACAGCCAAGAGGCTATCTTTCTTTTGCCACCTCCTTCCCTCACTCCCCCCTCTGGCTAGCTCCGGCCCAATGCTGGATTAATGCTCCTCTCTTTCTGATATCTCCTCTTCATCACTGCTCATCCATTCATCAAAACTGCTCGCCCTCTTATCTCTCAATATCTAAACCTATCTTAAGTTATAAGGCAGTGGCGGCGGGTGTATCGTATAAATTGGGTTTGGAGAAGGTGGAGATTATTAATAAATACTATAGTGGAAATTGAAAATCGGCGTGCAAGGGGGTATTGCTTCACCACTGGCGTGTGAATGATAAAGAAGAGCTACATCCCGGCTTTTCGGTGTATGTTCTGCAACACTGATGTGAGTGTGTTATGTGCTGCTGATGGGATCTCTTTATCAAGGCCCAGCTGAAGCTTTAATCACGGCCTAAGAGGTGTGCGTGCTGTTTATCATAATTGAACTGTATCCAGGCTAATCGTGGGCATACGTCAGTGTCGGGCGTAAGGGCTCGCTCGGCCGCACCAATAGGCCGCCGCCGGTGCGAGTGATTGAACACGCAGTTAAGAGAGAGGCTGTGTACCGAGGGGCTTAATGTAGGAAGAGGCAGGTAATAGCAGATGTGATAGAAGCCTCTTCAAATGTATCACGCCTTGTGGTAATCATTGATGTGACAATGATTAGATTGTCGATGCTTCCTTTCCCAGGTACGACACTTTATACCTATCATGTCACATACAATCATTGATTGCAACAAAGGGGGAGGAGGGGGGTGAGGACACAATAGGAGCGTCTTTTGTAGTGTATGCGCCCCAAACAGATTGTCACCTCCATGCCCGTCTCTCATCTTCATGTCTCCGTCTTTGACTTTCGCCTCCGCCGGTATTGAGGTCACCTTGAGGGAGGAAACTTTTAATCATCACATCAAATTCACCTATGACCTCTGTGGGAAGCAGTGCTATGACAAAAGAGGGGAAGGGGGGTGAAAATCACAAGTGCCCACAGGGTTGGACGGTGGAAGTCATTTCCACTGGATTTTGCTTGTAGGCGAAGTTCTGCAACCCAATCACTAGTACTAAGCAGTGCTTACAGCAAAGCATTAACCCCACTGTCCCCACTTCCCATTAAAAGCCCCGGGGAGTTAGAGCAGAGTGTAGTGTAGGGAGGACAGACTGGACTAAATCTAGACTTCCTATTCCACAATTCTGCGGCTGGCCTCGGGTCAACCGTTGTCCTTCAAGCTCTCCTATGTTGCTATAGACGGGAACACATACTGTACTGTGTTGGTCTAATTTTGATGATTAGATAATTCAATTCAATTTTAAAAAATTATTTCCGTCTTTAAAAGAAAAAAAGAAATGAAAGGGGACATAAAGAAGTCAAACTTGCGGTATCTGCCCCGAATCAACACCCCAAAATTGATCAACACAAAATAAATGACAGCAAACCGTCAAGATGCTTTCCAAGTAACAATTAAAGAAAAATAATTCAATAGCATGACCTTGTGCTAATTATATTTTTCCAGTATTTATTAATAAAAATAGAAATAGACTGAGATTATTTAGTTTTATAATCCAGATTGTTCCACAAACTGACACCTTGAGTTGAAATACATCGCTCTTTTTGTTTGGTCTGTATTTAGGTTTGAAAAAAAAATTCTGTTCCTCCTAATTTGTACTCACTTTCTCTTAAAAAAAGAAGAAGGATTTACATGTTAATTGGTAAAATTTCATGATTTGCTTTATACATTATTTTAAGATGTTAAACTCCATCAATACATGAACTTTTAAAGTTTTTAGTTGTATAAATATTGGATTAGTGTGGTCTCTGTATCCACAACCGAAAACCACTAAAGCTAAAAACTAATAAAACAATTTATGAAAGTTTCAGTTTGCAGGAGAGTGTTCTGCTTGAACAATTGTCTTATTCAGGAATGACAAAAAACGTAAAAAGTAGAATTTGTCACGAAATCTGCTTGGTGTCACTTCAGAATTATGTTTCGCTGAAAGCTGTCATGAGTGTGCAGTATTGTAGCCTAAAAGTAGTGTGACACACAAAACACCCCGGGCAACAAAAAGAGGGGCCACATTAAGGGTGTATTCAGACCAGAAAAGTCCTTTCGTCCGCTTGTTTAGTCCGGACCAAAAGCGGACTTTATTTTTTTTCGTTTTTGGTGCGGTTCATATTCACACTGTGCTTTTTGCAAGTGGACTATATTGCGTAATGACGTCGACCGTGTGACGATTTGTGCTCCCACTGGAGAAAAAGGATGAGGGCTGAACGCATAATTAAACCCGGAAATAGAGGAAAACATAAAATCCCGACGAGTCAATGGCACCTCATTCAAAGGAGGTTCAGGTACGCTGTTTCTAATTTTGGAATGCGTTGTCGATTACGTGCAGTAACCGGAGGAGCGGTAACGCTCCGCCCCCACCACAACATGCTGACAACACCGTGGCTAAACAGAATACGGATGATTATGAATGAATGAATCTAGCACAATATTCACCACCGGGCAATATTCCCCCCGCGATGCTTGGCTACGGTAGCTTGTTAAGCCCAAAAAGGCGCATATGTCCTGCAGTTGGAGCGGGTCAGTCGTGGTTTGTATTCACACTGCGAAGCGAACCGAGACCACCTCAAAAAATGGATTTGTGAAAAGGCTGATGACAATATTTGTCAAAATGCCAAATATTGGCACTAATAATCCTCCCACCCGATATTCTGTCTATCCCTAATTGTAACAGGGATGTAAGAGTACTAATTTGGCTGTTTCACCTGTGATCAAAATGGCAAACCACATCTTGTTATTCCCTTTCTATGCTACCGGATAATATACAAGACACCTTGTTCACACATTTGACTTTTCAATGATTGCATGTACTATGTGATGAAGTCAGCAATCCCATCTGGCTTGAAAGAAAGCATCCCACCCAGGTCGGATGTGATTGCACACAGCCCATAAACTTGGATAAAACAGCTCCACTTAAGGTCAACCAACAAGTCAGAAAGAAACTTGATTTGTGAGCGAGAGGCCCGTGTGTCAAATGTGACGGACCTCAGCCAAGCAGTGCGACCGATGTCTTCCATCTCCTTACCTGCTCAAACACAATCCTAGCAAAGAGAAAGAAAGAGAAAAAAAAAATCCAATTTGCCATGTGGATCCACAGCTGTCACAGCAAGAGAATTAAACATTACCCATAACTCACTAGGGGTGCTGCGCAGGTCAGTAAGCGGCGGGGCTGGCAACATCACTCTGAGGTGCAATAACAAAGGATTTTAACCTCTGACTCCCACACTGGAACCGCTGGCACAACACGTGGTTAACAATGTTGTGCACACACCGTACGCCCAAAGAGAAAGACATGGAGAAATGTCAGCATAAGCGCTATATTTTACACCCTGCTGCTTCTGGAGCAGCCACTGCTGTGATACTCCATAGGGGGGCTTGGGTTTGGGCGGGGGCGGGGGTATTGCTGGCTTCCTGTGGCTGCCAGCGCTCTTGTGTCATCACCCTCACGGGCCCGAGACTGCCTGCCTGGTTGGCCCGCCACCGCCAGAACCTCAATTACCTGACTGACGTTTCATTAGCGTCTGCAGCTGATCCCGTGGCTGAGAGGCAGCGGGGCGCAGAGCACAAAGGGGGTGGGGAGGTGTTTGCAGGCTCCCATGCGTTATATTCCCATGCGCTGTCAGTGTCATGGCTCAGAGTACATCCACACAGCCACCCCATTATACACTAGTCATTTATACATGCTTGTATTCATGCGATGTGTGTACTAAAGTGGAGCTGGCAAGGCGTCAGCCAGTCGATCTGACCTGGATTGTTGGGGCAAGTTGGAAATAGGAAAGGTTTTCTGTGCGACGCAGGCCACTTCATTAGGTAGGGGAGACCGGGGCTCGTTGTATCACTTGTTATACTTTTATCGAGTTCTTGGAATCAATACATCATATATAAACAAAACATATGCCAGATGAAAGACCAAAGTCTTAGGTAAATATTTTTTGTATTCATGTCATTTTCATAATTTGTGTCAGTGCAGAGATATAAGCCATCAAATAGAGGGATCGAACAATGGGTAAGTTGTCACACTATATGGGGTAAAATGTCACACTGGATTTTTTAACTAATAAAATAAAACAAGGACAAATTATCCCTTTTCTCATTTTTTTAATTAATTTTTTTACAGCTAGAGAAATTGTCATTGGTCTTAAAAAAATACTGTAGTCATTGAGCAAACTTTAACATAAAAATGTTATGAAATAGATTGAAGTCCTTAGGAACTGCTGGCATGTAGGTCACAGCTCTCAGCCTCAAATGCCTGTTTTGCTTCTTTAAACTGGAAATTTGAGATTACATTGAATTAAAAAAAATGAAGCATTTCGGTCAATGGATTAATGGATGGTTCTCCATGAAACTTTAACCAGTCCTCACGTGGGCATACTGTAGTTCCAACAACTGGAAAATAAAAATTTTAAACAATGAAACAAAACCTAGCAAACTAATTTCCTCACTCTTCAGACTCATAATCTGAAGGGTAATTCTGGTACAGTATATGTAAACCAAGTTGCCAGACGTGCATTTTTCATTGGCCCATTGTTTGTATATGTGACAACAAACCCCAAAATGACTGTGACAAGTTGCCCCAAACTACCATGTTGGCTAATACTTGCTCTCGTTTAAAGTTAGCTTAAAACAGAGCAGTGACTGAGGCATGACAAGATGCCTGAATCTCTCTTCTAACGAGTCCACATGGTTTGTGCTTCAAAATATATGAAGTTGAACATTTTTACTTTGGGTTGTGCAAAAGTGGCACTCATCTAAGCTCACAATGTGCTATTCTCTTCTCAGATTGTGGAATTATTTTGAATGTTATTGAAAATGTTGAGGTTGTAATAGTTTGAATCGGTCAAAAATGTGGAAACTGGAGGAAAATGTAGACATTTAGAATTTTTGGCTTTTGAAAAGGTTGTAAGTCTTTTGAATGAAAGTGAACATGCACTTTTAGTGTACCTATTTGTAAGCACTGCACTTGCACACTTTTTATTTGTTTGTCGTGTATTGGGATCTAACATTTTGTCCAATATCACACACGAACTAAGGTGTACCTAATATATTTGGTTAATATGACCGTCGCATTAGAGACGGCCACACAGAAGAATCCAGGGTGTACCTAATGTTTTGGCCAATATGCCTGCCCCATTGGGTACACTGATGCACAAGAATCCGAGTGTACCTCATATTTTTAGCCAATATGGCTGCCCTATTGGGGGCGCCTACACACAAGAATCCGGGGTGTACCTAATGTTTTGGCAAATATGGACGCCCCATTTGGGACGCCTACACACACAAATCCAGGGTCTATTTAATGTTTTGGCAAATATGGCCGCCCCATTGAAGATGCCCGCACACAAGAATCCAGGGTGTACCTAATGTTTTGTCCAATATGGCCTCCCCATTGGGGACACCTAGACACAAGAATCTGGGGTGTACCTAATGTTTGGCAAATATGACCGGTCCAACACAAGAATCCAGGGTGTACCTAATGTTTTGGCCAATATGGCCGCCTCCTTTGGGAACACCCATACACAAGAATTCGGGTGTACCTAATGTTTTGGACAATATGGTAGCCCCCCCTTTTTCTCCACTTTTGTTAACACTTTGCCTGGGCGCCATTGGAATTCAATTGTTATGTTTTGTACTTTTTTGATACCATTAAGGCCTTGGCTCTCTTTGGATTGTGCTAGTTTACCGAATGAGAAAACATGGCAACTCGAATTGCCGTACCATTGTATGTGATATGCCCAGAAAGTAATGGCACGCCTGCTGATTTACTTGCAGCCTCTCCACTTGTGGGGTCAGGGCAGGCCACGGCAGAGATGATCCAGGGTGAACTGAGCAGGCTTAGTGAGACTTCCAGCTCGAACCTCTCCACAGAGCCCACGCTTGCCTGAGTCTCTGCTGCCCATTTGTCATGCTCTCCCAGTAAGATCCCCACAGAGATTAGGGCAGAGCACAGTCTACAGGAGTATAGAATAATAGCAATAAACACAGACAAGTTTGTGTCTCACCCTGTCGCACCCGTTCACACTTGGTAACGGATGGCTAAAGTTTGCAGTGCAGTACATCTTCCAAAGCGCATGGTGAGAACGCAGTTGTCCCACCATTCTTATGTCAGAAAACACAACAGGTGTAAACACCTGCTATTACCAATATCATGGTGCGTTCACTGTAAAAAAAACAAAATGGACAAAAGATTCAACGGCTTCAACCCGCATTGACCCGTCACCCGAACGAATGAATCGTGACCCGATGCAGAACATAAAATGCAAAGGCTTGCCTGTAATTGGAATTCTTTGGCATATAGACCATTAGTCAAATCTTGAGTGCCTCTTCATTTCCATATTTTTGAATATTCTACTTAATTATGCAAAGAGAATAGGGATGAAGTTCTAAAAAAAAAATGCCATAAAGTCCTTATTAAGAGCAGAGGGGATTAATGACAGTTAATATGAGGGCAATCAAACATTTAATGCAAAGGCCTTCCTGCAGGCAAACAGTATTTAAATGAGTCAATTAGACGTTCATTATCTCCTGGCCTGTAAGTGGAGTCAGAGCTGCTTCAATGTTATCGCAGAGAATAAGTCCTGCCTAAAAAGGAACTAATGAAATATTTCAAAGTTAACTACTTAGGCATAGAAAATGTGTACATATTGTTTGCTCTAGGGCTGGCTACATGTTGTTGTCGAATCAGGGAATAATGTGAGATATTCCCCAGAGATTATCCCATAAATCATAATTATTGAGTTAGTGCAATCCCTCCTCCCAATTAGTGCTATTGTTGAGACTGAATGATGAGTGGGAAGGGGGTGGGGGGGCGCGTGGGGGCTCCAATTGTCCATCATTATGTCACGACATTCTACATACATAAATTATTGTTTTACGAACAAACCACCCAAGTAGATATATGCATGGGAAACAAAAATATTGGCCCCAGAATAACTTGAGTATAAAACTATGCAGATATATCATTGTCAGGAACCCCTCCATCCTCCATCCTCCTCTCTTTCCCTCCCTCCACGTCTGCTTCTCCGCTCTTGTCATTTGCCCCAGCACACAATTACTGTGTGTGATTGCTATCAGGCGGGACGGTCGGGGAGGCTCCTAAATTAGGGCCTAAATAGGATTTCCTACATGGCCAAGGCCACAGCCCCGGACATGGTAATGAAAGCCTATACATCACAATCAGGCCGACAATCCTATTCATACTGCAACACATTACTCTCACTCCTCATAATTATAGAGGGCTGACAGACGGGCCTGTGAGGCATGGTGTGGAGGGGGCGAGTCGTGGGAGGAAGTGGCACTCACTGGACACTTCATTAGGTACACCGACGAAATGTAACAAGATCCAGGTACGCCAAACTTCTGCCTTTACAGGGATAACTTGAAATGAACTAAATGCTGTTTCACTCTCGTTGTATAGCTCGCAGTGATGCAGATTGGATGCAAGCGGGTGCCACACAGCAAGCCTGTTCTACCACTGAGACGTCACCATTTGACTTGAATGAAAACAGACAAAAAGTCACATTTATCGGCATCTTTGCCAAAAGTTGTGTGCGTTTATGGTGAGTTATTTTTTTTCATGTTGTCTCTTGTTCATGCCTACTCATTAGGTTTTTGTCTCCACCCGTTCTAATGTTCCTTGTGTGTACCAATGGGCTCTTTGCACAAATCCACTACTTCCTGAACTCAGTACCCCGCCTTCATTTCCTGTCTTAATTGATTGGACAAACTGATAAATCCAGGTGTGCCTGACCTCGGTAACCACAACGACAATGGCCAAACACACCTGGATTAATCACTTTGTCTAATCATGAAAGACAGGAAATGAAGGAGGGGTACTGAGTTCACAAAGTAGTGGATTTGTGCAAAGAGCCCATTGGCACCCTCCGGCGATTGGTCAAAAATGGACTGATCCACTTTATGGGTCAATTTGACCCAACTTTCTGGGTTGTTTTATACAAATTGACCCATTTTTTCTGACCAATATTTATGAGTTGTCTTACGCTGAAAGACCCATTTCTTGACTCAAAGTTGGGTCAAATCGACCATCGGTCCATTTTTGCCCCATAGTTAAGTTATTTTTACCCAACTTTTTGAGTGTGTAATATATAAAGTAAACATGTTGATTTGGTGAAGGACTTTGGTTGGTGGCCCGGTGGGTGGTGTCTGGTCGGTGCTGGATTTCACTTTTCTTCTTTTCTTTGGTCCTTCCTCGGGTCTCCTGACGGCCTCACGGCTCTGGCTGGGTTCTGAAGTGTTCGGTTTAGGTGAACGGTATGGGATTTTTTTTTAAAAATAGGTTTTAGGTGAACTAATGAATACACACTCAGACGCACATGCACATACATATACTCACCCACATACAAAAAATAAAAAAAATAATAAAAAAAAGAGAGAGCAATGATGATGACATGTCAAATCGGTAAAATTACCGAATGAACAATACTGAGCTCTCCAGAAAAGTTTAGAAGGGTGGGAACTGTGTGGTGGCTTCCTTATGGCTCAGTAGAAGCATAACTCGCCCCCAGAAATCAAACAAACCCGCCAAAAATAGATACATGTATATATTTTTTCTTTTTATGTCCTCTACTTTGCGGCAATTCACCTATCGCGGGTGGGTGTGGGACGTAACACCCGTGAAAAGTGAGGGAACGCTACTTTCAAACACAATATAATCTTTAAGCGCATTAATAAAATTATAAATCTGAAGCAATATTTGTAATCCCCAAATTAATATACAAAATACATATTGCCCAAATGCATGTAAGCATGCAAGTTATGTGGCACACATTTTTGTCTGTTTTTATTTATTTACTTTCTGATTAATATGGTTCTAATAAATTTGTTTTTTTCCTAAATAATATAGGACCAAAATTAAAATTAAAATCCAACCTGTAATTGAAGTGTGCTTATATCAGCGGGGAGTGGGAATTCCACATTAAGAAATAATACATTTTACATCAAATCATGTGTGCCAATTATTAATTATGAACACCCTATTGCCAACAAAGCAGCACCAAATATTTTCCTATATGGAGAATACAGAAAGAGGCATCTTCAACCATTTCCTCTTTAGCTCACTCCACAGGTTTTCAATGGGGATGAGGTCCGGGGACTGAGATGGCCATGGGAGGAGCTTGACTTCTGTCTGGTGAACCATTTCTACAATTTTCACTACGAGAGCTTGATTCTGCAATGCAAACTGAAATTATTTTAAAGCTTTTAACCTTTTTTTAATATAACAATCATTTTTTTCCACAATGAGAAGATCCTTCCAATACGACCACAAGCACATTTTTCTATCAAACAGAGTGACTGGAGTCCAAATATGTGCTCGCAGACAAACTCCCTCCTTCACCCAGAGCGATGTGATGAGATGTGAGTGGGGACAGCTTTGCGATCAATACCATGAGCAGGAATCAGCGATGGGGAGAATAAGACAATGGCCTATCAGATTGAGGTTGACTTCTCCTTGTATGTGTGGCAGGCCTGTGACAATAGATTGGCTCACAAATCCGATGGCACTCGGCGGCAGAGTGACGAAAAAAGGGGGAGACAGATGAAAAGAGAGATTGCTAATGCTCTCCGAGCAAAGCATTTTAATCTGTGACAGAGGAGGGATTTGGTGAAAGCCATTATCACACGGCGACCCCTCCTCTTCAGCCCTCCCCTTTTTTCCTGATAAGGCCACCTTATCAGTCTGCTGGGGGGAGGCGTATGCATGTGTGTTTACATCCATACTTTTGCATGTGTTTGTGCTGCAAAATGGGACATTCAAAATGTCGATGTAAATCTGCTTAAGAACTCAAACAGTCGGCAAGCGCATTGTTACATCTGTTCGCAACTGAGCCCTGAACACACACGCCAGTTTGACCTTGTGTGTGTGTAAGAGTGGCTCACCTGCAGCTACAGAGATACCTTTCATCTCCTGATTACAACTTTCAAAAGAGAGATGAGACGATGGTGGTGTGGGCCCACGCGGGTCACATGCGCTCTTTCTGCTAGACCAGGTGTGCTCGAGATGACTCTTCCAAATGTAACGGACTGACGTACATGTCTGTACATGTGTGTTGCCGAGTTTATACATGTGTTTGCATTTAGATGTGTGTGCGCTTGCTTGAATTCTTTAGCAGCCTATACCTTCCTGCTTTGTGTGTGTGCGAGTCCAGAGTACGCTGTCCCTTCTGTGATCAGGACAATCCATCAGGGACTACTGCTCATTAATCACCAGCCACACACACACGCACACACACACACACCTGGAACCAGGATGGACAGTGGGGTCAGTTTAGTTGAGCTCGCACACCTGCACCAGAGAGAGCATTTCAGTCCTAGAGACACGAGGAACTCCCTAACCATTGCCCCGCCCCCAATGCACCTGATATTTTGCTCACAGAAAGTAGACTGCGCTTGGCGTAAAAATGGGTGCATCATAATTTTTTGTGCTAGTTTTGTAGTA
The DNA here is from genome assembly GCF_051991255.1 of Vanacampus margaritifer. Taxonomy (NCBI): domain Eukaryota; kingdom Metazoa; phylum Chordata; class Actinopteri; order Syngnathiformes; family Syngnathidae; genus Vanacampus; species Vanacampus margaritifer. Next base: position 11,829,759 of record NC_135444.1, on the reverse strand, counting down.
CTTTGTTATTATTATTATAAATTTTACTCTACCTAGTGTGTTTGTGAATTTGGTAGTTCGGCGGACCAAGGGCTCATAATACATGTGACCCGGCACATCAGCAAATTTGGTAAACTAGACCCGGTAAAACCATGTCTAACTTGTGGTGCAGGTGGTATAATGCAATTTTGGTGGATTTGATGGAGGCGCAGGCATACAGTTTCAGCGTTCCACGGACATATGTGGTGGATGTCATACACAGTAAATTTGACTCGATTTAGAGTGGGACCAACTAGACTCAGTTTTAAAGTAGAGTAATATTTACACTTGGAAGGGAGTAAAATAAAGAATTTTTAAAAAAGTCACTCAAGGGTTGAGGAATGAACTCACGACCTTCATCTTGGGAGGCTGCCACACTACCACCTAAGCTATGCCCCTCCTACTGTTTGCTTATATCCAACAGGAGACCAAAAACAAGGTTTTGGTTTTTGGAGTTAAGAATATTCTAGTTGACATGAGCGATATGCTAACACACAGAAGGAGCTGCGTGGCTCAGGGAATAGATCGGCTGTCTCCCAGGCTGAAGGCCATGAGTTTGTTCCTCAACCCTTGAGTGACTTTTATATATACATATATTTTTTAATTCTTTATTTTACTCGCTTCCAAGTGTAAATATTAGTCTAAAACTGAGTCTATTTGGTCCCACTCGAAATAGAGTCAAATTTACTCCCACTCCCGCACTATTTACCAAATTTGAGACGTGCAGGACAATCCCTTGCAATCAATGTAGAAATGAAATCATTGAGCAAATTATAATCATTACTATCTTGAAAATATTTTAATAGCATCCTCATGACCGCCCAGCACAACTATGGTGGAGGGTGGGAGTCTTGGTGGGAGTGGGTGCAAGGCGGTCTGGAAGTGCCCACGTCAAGAGAGATCTTGCAGTTTACCTGTATACATTTATATTATTTCAAATGGTAAATGGTAATTCAGTTATATAGCACTATTCCACCTTACTAGACCCTCAAAGTGCTTTACATTTGATTACGCAGCATCAGGAGGAACTGAGGGTTCAGTATCTTGCTCAAAGATACTTCAACGTAGTCACAATGGCATCGAATCCACAACCTTTGGGTTGGGAAACAACCACTCTACCACTGAGCCACGCCACCCCCGTGTATAAACACGTCAATGGCATGCACGGACCAGAGAATCTATTTGACTCATTTTAAAAGTTTTCTAAAAATGTTTTCCTTTTATTTCAACCAAAGCATGAGCATTACAAAATATCGTCATACTATTTAAAGGTTGTGAGGCCTTCCTTAGTTACTTTGTTGTACTTTGTGAGCAGCCCACACAAGACTGCGGAGGCCACTCGTGGCCTTTTTAATGGATCATCGGATCAGAGCTGAGTGAGCAGCGCGTAGAAGCAGCGCACTGGCTAATTCACTATTGATCCTGCTCCATAGACCAATTTCCACTTGTGTTTGGTTTGGGACTACAGTTTCGGTCACGCTCTGTCACTCCCTCTGGGCCAGGAGAGGAGCCCGGGCTACTCTCTTATCAGTCCGAGAGCACGCACAAAGAGTGTGCAGGACGGAGCGAGATGGGGAGTGAAGGCTAAGGAGGGGAGGGTTACTTGCTTGTTCAGAAAGGGAGAGAGGTCATTAGCGGATGGTGATGAGTTCCATCCACCAAGAGTTAGGGGGACTTTTATATACTTTTAAGTGTGGGTACGGTGAAGATGCACAGCCGCCATTATGCCACTCAAATTGTCATGCTGGTTGAGCAGATCTGGGTTCAAAAGAACTAGGAGAGAGAGCTGTCCCTGGTGCTGAAAAGTGTGTCACTATAGTTCCCCACACAGTTCCTGATTTAAGGGTGTCTCCACCCTAATAATAATAATAATAATAATAATAATAATAATGATGATGATGATGCCGGGGGTGACTTGCAAATGTGTGACATGACGCTGTGACCTTGGTGAAATTGTAATCGATCACCCAAGGACTAGCCATGTCACTTTAGGTTAGCTTAGCATTTAGCATGAATTCTCCATCTTTTCTTGTCACCCCTTCGTGAGTATGACACTTGTCATAAATGTAGCTAATTCACACAGGCAAAACGCAATTACTTAGGAAGTAGTGACGTGCGCACTAGTAGCCAGTCAAAGCTGTTGCTAGCGAGCTGCTTCTTGGCATAGTAGCACAGCTTCCCTCGCGCGGTATGTGACGTGAGCACAGCAAAGCTTTTTAGGCCTGCCTCGGAGGTTCTTCTTCTTCTTCTGCAACTTTCTTTTGATGGTTGTTTTGGCGTTTTGATTCTCAGTTTTGCTGTTCAATGAGGCGCAAAATACAAATTGTGATGCGAAACCCAGTGGCGAGTGGTGACCTTTTAGAGTGGGCATGCTGGATTGGGGGTATTTGTGTTATTAATTTTAATATTAAATATTATTTTATTATTATTTTATACCACTGTGTAGGTATCAAATTAAAGCGGAAATATTCAGGACTGATGCAGGTTGATGTACACACACTGTAACCAGCTCCGTGGAGAGTGAAATGACATAACCACATGCCCACAAATTTGCCAATACGTTGGAATCTACAGTATTCTGAACTGGCTCGTGCCCATGAAGTGGGCTCAACCCGGGACAGGAAAAAATGACATTGCAGCAGAGGGATCCACAAGCGATTTCAACCAACAATCAACAGTTTGAAGAAAAAAAATTGTAAGCCATGTAACATTATGCACAGTTTAAACATTTTATTTCAGTGATTTATTATTATTATTATTATTATTATTATTATTATTATTATTATTATTATTATTATTATATTTATTTATTTTTAGTACCCGTGGCGGGAGCCAATGTACCAGTAGTGGTACTTGTACCACATTTTGTGACTAATTGGATTAGTGGTATGACATATTAAACATATTTAAGCAAATTTAAAAAAAAAAATGAAGATTTTTTTTATTTTTATTATGACTCTTAGTACAGTGCATCATGTTTTGGTATCAAATCTTACTTGGGAATTGTTGAACCATCGTGATGTGACTGGCATTTTAATATTACAGAATCACTTATTTTGTAGCAAGTATAAAAATTGCCCAACACCGTCATTGGGTCATTGGGTCGCTCCATAAATGTATTACGGCCTTAACATCTGACCCTCACTGATTCCAAGATCAAATTTGACACCCCTGCCTCCACTCTTTTCCTTTCTCCAGCCACTCACCTCTCACTCTCCATTGCCGCTGTCTCCACATCTCCCCTTACCTGCACCCGCCACCCCCAAACACACCTTTCTCCCCTCTTTATCTACCCACCTCTCACTCTCCATTTATACCAAAGACCCCCCCCCCCTCCAAACCCTGTCCTCCCCCTCCTTCCTTGCAGTAACAACATTCCCTGTACTAATTGCAAACCTGTCAGCAGGTAAATGCTTGGAGACCAGTGTGTGACAGTCACGCATGCCGACCCCCAGGTTGCCACTGACAGTCATTGTGGGTCAGGACAGGACTCGGCAGTCTTGGCAGTCAATGTGTGCGTGCGTGAGTGTGTGTGTGCGTGTGTGTGTAGACGTGGCCTCTCAGCTTGAATAGTGAGACTCCAACTGTCTGCGGGTGTGTGACGCTCCCATTATGCCGCTAAAGGAAAAAGTAGACAGCCACAGAACAGCTGGGTAATGCACTGTCTGAGTGACAATACACTCTACCTCTCACCCACTCTGCTTCTCACCTCGTCTGCGGGCCTATGACAACGCCACATTGATACTGTCAGGTTAGGGGGCGGCTAGTGGGACATGTCAGCACTCACACACGTCCACACACACGCTACATGAAAGCAAAGCACAGGTGTAAGGGAGTGCATGAGGCAGGGCGATGAATGATGGATTGTTTCAAATGAGAGGGCAGCAATCATATTTTTATGTGCAGCTCCGTCAGCTGTTCATGTTTAAACCTTCCCCTCCAATAAAAGGCTAAAGTGACGCATTTACCTTCTGAGCCTGTTTGTTTTCCCGTTCAGCAGCTCTTTACTCCGATATCAGCCTTGATAACCAAGCTCAGCTAATTAAAGCGGGCTGTTGACAGTTGTGAGCCTGACCCTCAGCATGGCTCCCCCTCGGGGGTGCTGTTAGCATGCTAATGCTAATCCCCGGTGACGGGGGACAGGGCAGGGCTGTCCCCTGCAGCCGCTCTGCTCTTGTGACCACGGGATGTGTCAGGACAGGCACAGTGATGTGCTAACATGGAGACGTCCCCATGTGCATGTCACAAGTCTGTAATTAGAAAAGCGGCAGGCTCCAGGGGACAGCTGTTGCCGCAGCAGCCCATCCGCGTTCTCGACACGGCTCTGCGAAAGAGCAATCGGCGCCTAAAATGGGCTCATAAAAGAGCAACTGGTTCGCATGCTTTGGTGCGCCGTTTTGCCTGACGCAAGCTTGAGGTTATGTTAGATGTGACTGGGTAGAGTGAGACAAGGTCTCAGTAGACACAATCACGACTCGGGTTGGGATGAATTATTATTAACGTATGGTGTAATCACCTGTGATAAATCTGTGCAATTTATGGGGATTATATAGTCAAAAGTATTGTCCTAATGTCAGTTTTGTCCTCCATGGATTGTGAATATTGCAAAATTAGTTAAATTAATTAATTCTTTAGTTTTGAACAAGTTTCCTTTATTGTATTTTTTTTGTATTTTTTTGTATTTTTTTGTATTTTTTTGTATTTTTTTGTATTTAAAAAAAAATAATAATAATTTTTTTTGTATTTTTTCTTTTTTCTGGAGAGCTCAGTATTGTTCATTCGGTAATTTTACCGATTTGACATATCATCATTGCTCTCTCTTTTTTTATTTTTTTTATTTTGTATGTGGGTGAGTGAGTGTATGTGCATATGCGTGTGAGTGTGTATTCATTAGTTCACCTAAAACCTATTAAAAAATCCCATACCGTTCACCTAAACCGAACACTTCCAGCTAGAGTCGTGAGGCCGTCAGGAGACCCGAGGAAGGACCAAAGAAACGAAAGGAAAGTGAAATCCAACAACAAGTTTCATTTAGACACAAGTTTTATGGTGATGTGTTTCAGTTATTGGATGGTGCACCTCACTCCATGAACTGGGTCATCTTTGTACTTTATTATATTATTTATTGTAATTCGCAAGTTTATAAAGTGGCAAATTTGCGAGTGTTCTTCTCGGAATATTGCTCCTGCCCTCCAAAAAATTATACGTGGCCTTAATACACCGTCAAAAATCACCACCTAGTTTACATCAACGTGGGGAGAAGCGAATGCTCCCACCTGTCTGTCAGTCGATCCGTCTCTCTCTCCCGTCTCCCCTTCTAAGGGAAGGTCAAGGACACATGCATATTCATGGAGGAGCCTGGCATAGGATCGATGGCTTTTAATTGTTTTCCCTTAGTTGGTGCGGGGACGTGCCAGTGTCTATTGATCTGTTTGAACAGAGGCCACTCACAGTGCACAACTATGAGACCTTTACCTGACTGAACACCAATAGACCACGGGGAGGAGGGGGGTCTTGTGATTAGGCATTTGACACACGGAAAAGCACAAGCTGCGGGGAGAAGGTCTCAAGAGGCTTAGAGGTTGATAGACAAACACAGAGGTGACACTATAAGAGAAATGCTAAAGACAAATAGAATGACATTAAGCTTCCTATTGTGGTTGTAAATGTGACTGATGCCACAAAGAAAAACTACTTAATACATCAAAGTCTACATATTGCCTTGAATAACTGTCATTTTCACTTTTAATGTTTTTTTTGTTTGTTGAACAACTAACTTACTCTTAACTCATTCACTGCCATTGACGGCTATAAACGTCCATCCATCCATCCATCCATCCATCCATCCATTTTCTTAACCGCTTAGTCCTCGCAAGGGTCGCGGGGGGGCCCTGGAGCCTATCCCAGCTGGCTTCGGGCAGTAGGCGGGGTACAGCCTGAACTGGTTGCCAGCCAAACGTCAAAAATAATTTTTAGCTAATTCTATTAGTGTAACATTTTTCCCCACTTTTGTTAACAAAAGTATGAAAACCTAAATTTTTTTTATTGTTCATTTAGAACAGATATGGAATTTGTGATTAATCGCGAGTTAACTAGTCAAGTCATGCGATTAATTACGATTAAAAACTTTAATCGCCTGATTAATTTATAATAATATATTTTTTAATTCATTCACTGCCATTGACGGCTATAAACGTCAAAATTCATTTGAACTATTTCTATTTAACATTTTTTTCCACTTTCGTTAACAAGAGTATGAAAACCTAGATTTTTTTTACTGTACATTTAGAACAGACATAAAATTTGTGATTCATTTTGATTAATTAATAAACTAGTGAAGTCATGCCATTAATTATTATTTTTTTTAATTATCGCGTCTTGCCCCTAATTTTTAATAATCTTTTTAAAAAATGAATTCATGGCAGTGAATGAGTTAAAATAAAAACATTGGCATGTGAAAGTTTACATCTAAAAATAGCAAACAACGATTTTTTTTCGTCGTCAACTCTCCCCATCTATCCATCCATGTGCATCCTTCCGTCAAAATTATTCCCCTCAGATGTCTCTTCTTTCTCTCTTACTCTCTCATTTATTCTTTTTGTCACCATTGAAATTGTATTAAATTGTCACCGACAAAACTTTGCAGATAGATGGAAATAAAATGAGGGAACGAGCGACAGAATGTCGACGACAGACTAGACAAGACAAAAAGATGGTGACAGTCATCCGTTTGACCCGCACTGTTGAGTGAGTGCAGTCTGGCTTGTCAAATCTCTGTGCTAACAGTGAATAGGCGTATCTGTGCAGAGCATAGAAGGGTGTCATGCACTGTGGTTTCATGGTTCAGGATAAGGCTGGATAAAGCTATTGGCTGGATGACACGCACACAGTTTCTCTCAAACGCCTTATCTTTTTTACACTCTGGATGCCTTGACCTAAAAAAAGAAAATATTTCAATTTGGTCCATCTGTTTAAGTGGAAACTAATATTTAGACAAAAGGCAACTTAAGGATTTAATTGGAACATTCTGTTATATACTGGGTTTGTCAGTCCTGTATGACTGTTGGTGGCAGTCTTTTAGCTTTTGTCTGTTCTTGCTCGCACACTGTTAGATATATGTTAGGATTGGTTGGTGCACTTCCGTGCCTCTGATTGTTTGAAAAGACCAATATTCAAGAATGCATTGACATTTTGGACAGTGTTCTGTGTTCCAAAATCATCTTGTGTGTGGTGTACTCAAAAGGCTACCACAGTACAGCACACATAATAACATCGCTGTCAACAAAAGTTTCCTCCCCCAAATCAGATTTCTGTTGTAGTACCAAGATTGACCTGTGCGAGGCAGCATGGTGCCACAGGGATACCAGATTGACAAAAAATATAAATACAAAAGAGCAGTTGAAGAACTAGAAGAAGCTAGGCTAAGTGGTAGCTCCTCTAGTAAATACACTGAGGTTGTAAACTTTTCTCCTTGTCATTTTTATTGTGGTGGATGACTTGTGAGACGATACCGATACCAAGTAGAAATACAACTAATAATTTTATACATACAATTAAAAAAATAATGACAAATCATTTTAGCTCATTTGCTCCCCAAAATATATAAAAGCATTCTATTTTAAACATCGCCATAGTCCTAAAAATGTATTTATTACGTTTATTAATGTGTTTTTATTTATTTATTCTAGAGCATAGAGAAGGCTTTGGAGCAGCCTCTGACCTCAAGAGGTCGCTTAAAGCAATGGTAGTTATTGCAACAACAAAAAAGACCAGCAGGTGGCAGCAGAGTATAAGAGATCAACCAGGGCCATGTTGCAACAAGCTATTTTCCCCAGTGTTTCAAACAGATTTGTGAATAATGATGAAACTTAGCTATAATCTAATGCTAAGTGCTGCAAAACGGAAACAGATAGAAATTTACTTTTTTTTCCTAATGAAAGAAGAGCCTCAAATCTTTCTTATGGTAGGTTCCATGTTTTTATAGCAATAGAACTGCAAGCCTTGCAAAATCAATCAAAATCCAGTATAACAGCCGGGAGCGAAGGGGGTTGCTTCAGTGAAAATGGCTGGGAGTGAATGAGTGAAAAGAAATATCTAGATATCCCAATACAGCATTTTTTTCCTTATAATTGCACAACATAAAATAAATTTTAATGAACAAATAAAATTAAACTAATAATCCAGTAGCTAGAAAAGGTGCCAATCAAAATATGTGGTTGTACATCTTAATGGGCTTCTGTCAGACATGTATGCCTTCAATTCTTGATCGTACAACAGACACAGGGGCTGCGGTTGCGAGTACCAATGCCATGAAATAAGGCTGGGTATCGGGTTGATACCGATATCTGGTATCGTTACTCGCCTATCCCTAGTAACTGAGCAATCCTAAACCTAAATTCCATCAAACACCTTTGGGGTGCATTGAAATAGGAAATTATTGGATTTTAAAAATCCAATGAAGGAAAGTCTACCAAAGAGATTCAATAATAATATTAATAATAATAATAATATAATAATAATAATAATAATAATAAATGTTCTATTTTAAATATATATTTATTTTCTATTTTATTTTAATAATAATAATAGTAATAATAATAAAAACATATATATATATATATTATTATTATTATTAAAATAAAATAGAAAATACATATATATTTAAAATATATATATTAATAATGATAATAAATATTTAATATGATATTATTATTATTAAAATAAAATAGAAAATACATATATATTTAAAATAGAAAATGTATTATTATGATAAATATATTATTATTATTATTATTATCATTATTACTATAGGGTGTAACAACCAAGTGTCCTAATACTTTTGTTTAAATAATGTCACAATAAGCACACACACAAAAAGCCCTTTGGATTATTAAGAGTTTGAGTGTGAGGAAAACAAGCTCACAGAAGGTCTTGGTCACAGATTAAGCCTTGCGCCTCCATTATTGAGCAATGACAAAACCTCCATCCCCTTGCCCTCCTCCTCTACATTCTAATATCTTCCTCATCTCAAAGCGGAGACCTATTACCAGCTCATTAGCCAGAATCATAGGAGAATTAGACCCTTGCCTGCTGACAGGAGTTCAGAGAACAGGCTGCTTTTTTGCTCAAGAGTCAGGGGTTAAGTTAGCAATCAAAATAGCCGGGCAGATGTATTGAGACATTTTAATATTGGCCGTTGTGGGAGCTCTAGAAATGTTAATCTCTCACCGACACGAGTGCAGCCCTCAAGGCAACTCAAATTAAAGTCTCCGGGAGGAGGGGGGCGGGGGTGGCGGAGTTTTTGGTGTTCACAGAATTGATGCGCCCTGCGGCATTTGGATAATTGTGTTGGAATTGTTGCTACCTCAAACAGATCTTGCTCGTTTTATTTTGTGCTTACCTGGAGAGATTTTTCTCAAGAGTCTCTTGTGTTCATGTCCAAGTGTCTTTTGAGATTTAACAAGACCCAAGAAGACTTCTCACGGTAGTGTTAGCACTGTATTGATTCTGATTAAAGTGGATCAGGTGGCATTGTTATAACCCACCACAGGGGTCAAAGATGAAGGCATCCCCAGTGCAACAGATGCACTTTTTTGGTTCTGCTTTACAAATATAAAAAAACAAGTTCTTCCTAATACACCTGTCACGGCTCTTGTGCTCGACTTCATATCCCCACCACCCTCTACATGGTATAGTCTTCTCCATGGTCCACGCCTCCCCTCCCCCTCCGCGTGGCCCTGTTCTCTCCCAGGGCTCAGACTAATGACTGGTGACAGTCCACTGAGGGGAGCGAGCTGTTTGCAGTCAGCAGTGCGTTTGTTGGTAATTATTTTCCAGAGTGTCACATTAGTGTCAGCCTTGTGGCGGTGAAAGAGCAGCGAGGACGAGGGCCCCGGCCGGTCGGCTGGCTGCGAGGAGGCGAGGGGAGGGATATGGTGTGATGTTTGGCGGTGGCCAGTGTTTTGTTGATGTGCGCAGATTGAAGCTGAGGATGCAGCCTGTCACTGACTGCTAGGCTGCCGGCTGCATAAGGCCGATGATTCAGGGCGGAAGCAGATCCAGGGGTTAGAATAAAATGAATTGATGGTGTTTTATGTTTTAGTCTTTTTGGCTGGGCACCAACAAAAACAGTTGTCATGTTTTTTTTTTGGTGCTCCTCTTTAGCTCAACCGTTATTGTTTATATTGCAGATCCTTTTCACTATATTCACTGATATAATAATTAATATCTCTTTTTTTTTCAAAATATATATATTTTTAAAGGCCTTTTTTTAAAAAAAAAAAAGTTTTTTAACTGTTTTCTTGAAATTTACTGTTCACATGAATTTAAAAGTATTTTCTTACTTGTTGGATTTCACTTTCCTTTCTTTTCTTTGGTCCTTCCTCGGGTCTCCTGACGGCCTCACGACTCTGGCTGGAAGTGTTCGGTTTAGGTGAACGGTATGGGATTTTTTAATAGGTTTTAGGTGAACTAATGAATACACACACACACTCGCACGCACGCACATACGCACATACACATACTCACCCACATACAAAAAAAAAGAGAGAGCAATGATGCAAAATAAAAAAAAAAAAAAAAAAAAATAAAAAAAAATAAATAAAAAAAAATAAATAAAAAATAAAAAATTAAAAATTAAAAATTAAAAATTAAAAATTAAAAATTAAAAATTAAAAATTAAAAATTAAAAATTAAAAAAATATATAATAATAATATTAATAATAATAATTTAAAAAAAGAGAGAGCAATGATGATATGTCAAATTGGTAAAATTACCAAATGAACAATACTGAGCTGAGAAAACTGAGAAAAAAAAGAAGGAAAAAAAAAAAGTATTTTCTTACATCTGCTGCTCGCTCAATCTGTGCTAGTCAAGCAAAAATACCAAAAGAAAGAAAACTCCACCCTGCCTGCCTTATAGTTCTGAGATCCATGGTTCAAATCTTGTTTCTGGTGTAGACTGAACTTCTTGTTCTTAAATCTTGAAGATGTGCCCTGTGATTGACCGGCGAACAGTCCAGGGTGTACCCCACCTCATGCCCAAAAGCCAGCTGGGACCCAGTTCTGCTAAAACTGCAAAGCTCAGGGAATTTAACGTCACAAGTGGAATACGACACGCAAACAGCACAGGCCCACCAACATGTGTGTACGTGTGGGTGTGAAAGTGGAAACATGGACGCGGGCTTTTGTGCAGGGAAAGGGGCAGTCAGCCGCCCTCTTGGGAGGAAGCGATCAATGATTGAGACCATAATGCACCTCTCTGTATTCCTCCTCACATTCACGCTGGCCGGCTGCTTTGGGGAGCTGTCACACGCGCGCACACACATAGACACGCACGTTGTCACATGTTGGACAGCTCATCTCTCACACGTACCCCTCCACTCCATCTTGGAGCTGTCCGGTCGATGGCCTCTCTTGCTGTCTCACTTCCACTGGCAAACTGCTGTGGCTCAGGCTCTCCCTATGTTAATAAAGTAGACCACTAGACACCCCCCCCCACACACACACACACACACTCCCAAGGTACTGCTACCAAACGGGCAGTCTCAATGTTGACACACTGAAAGAGCTCTCCCGAACGATCTTCTCGAACCACTGCTGCAGTCTTGCAAACACAAAAGGATGTCAAATTGCTTAACAGCACTTATTTTCGTGTTATTTCACTTTTTTTACGAGACTAAATATTGAAGCAGTGATAAAGCATTAGGAGTCTCACAGCAAGTGGCAATTATCACTAATTGGTCCATGGAAATAACTACAGCTACATTGACTCCAACCCCCGATGTATTAAGTGGGAATGAGTGAGTTAAAGGGGGGCAAAAGAAAACAATAATACTGAAGTCTATTTAATGTTTATGAGAACGATTACATGATGATAATATTAAACGACTCGTCTGATGACCCCTGGCGTCCCAATTAAATAAAGTAGGAGCTAAATTATATTGCTATGATTTAGGCCAGGGTTTTACAATTTAAGGAATTCGGTTCTTCCTCCAAGATGCAAGCTCTCAAAATATATCATATATCGTACATAGCATATACATATAGAAATTAATGAGGAAAATATGAACAATTAACCCTTTTGAAAGACACCATGCACCTGCTTAAAATAATCAAATTTTACATTGTACGCTTTTTTTTTTCCAGTAATGATTCTTTATTTCAGTCAGATTTCAGATTTCAGATTTCCTTATTTTTACTATTTATAAATTGATAAGCACCTTAATTAAAAATTTACTTTGATCCTTAAATTATAATCACCATTCTTGGAATATTTCCAGGAAGTAAATAGTAGTTTACATTCAACCAGATCTTTAAAATCTTTTTTTTATGTATTTATGTGTTTGTAGCATTGCGCACTATTTTCATGGCTCTTTTTTGCACGGTGCCTCTCATTTGGAGGGTACTTTTATATGTAGTTTACCAAACTTTAGCACAATCAGTCAACTAGTACAATGAATTATATAATGATTTATAACTTAACATGTGTCTTCCTTAAATTCCCACTGTGTATGAAAGTTTGACTTGACATATTCCCACTCAAGTTGTGATCAACAATTACTCCCAAAAATGTTTGCCGATAAACTATTCCTAACTTAATTCAATTTCTCTCTATCACTTACTTACTACACATTACCCAAAAAAATCATATATTTAGTCTTCAGCAACTGCTAAAGGTTCTTCCCCATGCAAAAACACATAATTCAAAATATTGGAAACATTGCATATGTCATTTATATATCATATAAAAAAATGTAGGTCCCAGGATTGACCCTTGCGGCACTCCACATTTTTACTCTTACAACCAGTTAAAACTGACCCACAGACCAGTCTGGGCCCCATCCTTGTTTACTCCAAAATAAATAAATAAATACATAAATAAATAATGAAAGTTTACTTTTTCTTTTCTTTAGGGTAGTACGGTGCCCTGGTGGATAGTTTTAGCGTTTATGTCGTACTTATTATTATTATTATTATTATTATTATTAATAATAATTAAAATATGTATTATTATTATTATTATTATTATTACAAGATTTTCCAAAACGATAGAAAAAATTATAATTGTTTTGGAAAATGTTCAACCTTCAAACTGTTTTCTGATCTAAAATGCAGTTTGTGTGTTGACAAAAAGCTGTTAAACTCTTGAAAAATGTATGGACATGGCCTTACTCAACCTTGCATCTTTCACAATTGAATCACACACAAACGCACAACACGACTGTTGGGTGCGACTATGAAGTCGACACACAATAAACAAAGACACCGACAGAGAACTCAAAGCTCAAGTCGCACGAATCCTGACGTGTTTGTGCGTGCGTGTGACAGTCACCAAGACAGCCAAGTGACTCACCTCCTGCCAGAAAATGAAGACATACAATTAACATCGCATCCCATCATCCTCAGCTGAGTGGGCAGGCCTGTAATTGGCTGGCTGACCAACCTGCGTGGCTCCGGGTGGCAATTTATTCTGGAAGCCTCGCAGTTTACCCACGGCGGCTGACGGCCCCTGTGCCATAACCTGGCTGAGGGAGCGGGGACATCATTAACACTTCAGTGGGCCTGCAGGACACACAACCATCATCCACTGCACAGCCGCACTCACCGCGAGATGGAGGAAGATGTATGCCCGCTCATCAGCTGGCAAATGAGGACACTTGAGCCATGTTTGCTCAGTCGTGTCTCTCGCTTGTTATTTCTGCCAAGTGCGAGGAATGTGTGGAGAGAGGCTATGTTGTGATCGAGTACCTTGGTTGGTTAGCAGGATCACGTGAAAACAATACAACTGTTGTTGCAGGGTTCGACCTTAAGCCTTTTTGAGTGGCAGCCAAGTTGTGTCTTACAACCATAAGTTTCAATGATTATTTCATATTTTGCATCTTCATCCTGTATAGTTGCATTATTGGCCATGACTGTCTACTAATCTAATAATAAATCAATTACAAAATGATTAAAATATTATTTTATCACATACATTCAAAGAATGCACAATATAAAATCTAAACAGTTATTGCCTGGCTAACTCTTTCGTTTGAACGTATTTGCGAATAATTTCAAAGGTATTTAAATACACTCTAAAAACAGCTGGCTCAAAAGTAAGCCAATTACGGATAAAAAATGGACCGATCCATTATATGGGTCAATTTGACCCAACTTTCTGGGTTGTTTTATACAAAATGACCCAATTTTTTTTGACCCAAGTAAAGGATCTGACCAATATTTATCAGTTGTTTTACACTAAAAGTCCCATTTATTGGCTCAAAGCGAGGTCAAATTGACCCAAGTAGAGGATCGGTCCATTTTTGACCCAAATGTTTTTAAGGGTGTAGGTTCAAACGTACTTGTAAATATGTTCGAACATACTTGTATAGGCTTAATAGGCCTACCTCGTTGCATTATGGTAATTTAAAAAAAAGAAGGCCAAACGGAACTCATGCACTGCAGACAATAATAGAATCACAAATACTACAAATAAACAAGGTTTTCTTATTAAAATTTTAAGCGCATTGGTATAATGTAGACGAAACGCTAAAACATAAATAGTTTTTTTTGTTTTTGGTTTGTTTTTTCACTTGTGCAAGCGTAAATTAATGCATTTTGGGAAAAATGCCATGTTTTTAGCATTTAGCCTTACTAGTAGCTACGTTCAAAAGACTGACACTGGCAAATTCCATCGTTGCTTTTCTCTATTTTTTATATTATAAAAATGTTATTTAACGTTTTAGTCATTTGTGGACAATGACTGAATTTTCACATGAATATTTATTTTTTGCTTATTTTTTTGCTCTGATATTTTTTTTAACATACTAAGATCACTACTTACTCATTACTTGAGTATTTTTTTCAATGAATACTGATTTACACTTACTGATGTACTTATTTGGAGGACTACTTTTACTTAAGTCCTATTATCCTCAAGTAATAGTACTCTTACTCGAGTACAATTATTGGATTATCTACCCACCTCTGGCCATGATTTTAAGAATTTAATCTACACTGGTTGCCTTGACAATGGAAAATCCATTCATCCATCCATTTCATATATACCGCTTATCCTTTTCAAAGTTACAGGAGCCCATCTCAACTGAACCTTAGGCAAAAGTCCGACTTCAATCTGGTACTGGTCGCCACTTATTCAAAGAGAAGACGACAATTCACACTGTCGCTGAGTGGGTACCGAACCCATTCAATCCCTACAGTGTCAGTCAGTGACCCACGGGAAAATATAAAACATGAATAACATTAGCGTAATGCTGCATAATTAGCTAGCTAATGGGTCTTTTAACCCACCAATTAAGTCAAACAAGAACTGTTAACTAACATTTTGCTGCTTCTTCGATGGGTTAACACAAAAGAAAAGTATACCATTTATTTATTAAGTTGTGGAATGTATTTAAAGTTTAACCACCATGTGCAATCACCCACCAGATCCAGCAGATGAGGCTGTGGTGAAAAAAAAAAACGTTAAATGTAGAAATTGACCCACTTTAAATGTGAATTTCCTTACAAGACTGAAGAGGAAAGTAGAATTTGTTGTTAAAGGAGTCCGGCAGACTAACCACCAAACAATATGTGAACAAAAGAGCGACGATGACCTTGTCTTGTCACAGACCGACACATGTTACATGTTGCTTGGAGGCCAGGGCGGTTACAGGGTTGGTCTGGGCTAGTCTGGTTTATGTGCCCCCTTTTTAAGGTCTGCATCTGCTACATGGCGACAGCTGTCGTGAGGTGTGATGATGAGCATGCGTGGAAAGTTTGTCGTGTGAACAGAACAAGGGTGTGAAAACTAATGAAAATCATGTATTTTTTATATGCCAACAATCCGGTTTGTTCTCACAGATCGGATGCTCCACAAGGGTGGATGTATTCCCCATTCACTCATTTCCTATCTTAGAACTAGCCCACTGATCACACACACATACACACGCACACGCACACACAGTCACAGTGCAGGCTCACAGCCAAATGGCTGTTCATTAAAGACAGGGACCTGAGGGGAAGCAATCGTCTGAGAGACGGAAATTGCGTGTCACATTAGATTAGCAGTGTAAAGCCCCTGGATTGGCTCGAGGGAATAAAGAATTATTTCAATTACATTATTTCAAAAAGTCTTTAAGCAATACCAATACCGATAAAAACAAATTAAGAGTGATTTGGGCTGATTTGCGGCACTCAGAGCCGTGCTTTCCGACAATTTGCTTGAAATCAGATATGAATTATGGAGATATTACACCGTCTGTAACGTGCTGCCGTTGAAAGCGGATTATGGTTGACAAATAATACCATTGGTGTGCATTGTCTCTCATCAAATAGGAATGTTCCAGAGTGTCAGTCACCCGACAGGCTGCAGACTGTGCTGCTTCAGAGCGTCACAGGGGAGCGGATGACTCTATCAGCTGCCGTTCGCAGCACAGACGCACTGACACCTAGTCGCACCTGCACTTGTTGACTGGGTTCAACTCTGAGTGCAAGATTTATGGAGGCCATTTGATCACCTGAAGGGGTTTACACATATAATTACAATAATATGTTCTATGCTGCTCCACTAGTTTAAACACGGTATTATAAATGATGTTGTGTTTATGGGATATTGGTTAAGCAGCAAAATGCACCTATTATTATTTTATTTTTTTCAATCTCAAGGGCCACATTTGGCCACTTGGTATCGCCTGAATCATAGTTTCTTAGATAACAACCAATCACGGCTCACCTGTCTGAACCTGTGCCATGATCAGTCGTTATTATAGTTTTGGAATTTTCATTTTAGTTAGTTTTTATTTCGTTTTCATTTAATTTTTGTTTTTAAATTGAGTTTTGTTTTTTAATTGAGTTTGTTTTTATTAGTTTTCTGGGTGGTTCAGTTTTTATTAGCTTTAGTTATTTAAAAAATGCCTAGTTTATTTTAGTTAGTATCAGAATTAGTTTTCGTTAATTAATTTATCTATTTTTTAAATGTGTATTACTTGTGCACAGATGTGGGAAATCCAGGTCCAGAAAGTAAACCCTGCCACAGTTTGGCTTTAACCATTGTTGCTAGCTTGCTAGCTCCCTATCAGGTAAATAAGCACCATGAGAGCTAGCTAGCTAGCTAGCTAGCTAGCTAGCACCTGGGGTTAAAGCCAAACTGCGACAGGGTGTTTACTTTCTGGACCTGCATTTGCCAACTATGCTTGTGCGCAATATTTAATAAACACCATGGTAAAATAAGAAAAGTTATTAATTTCTTACCTAGCATTGCATTTCATTGTCACCTCGGAGCAACGTCATCTGAAGGTGCTTTTCTATTGGCTGCTGCTAGATGACGCCATTTCTGTGTGACACATTCAAACATCCTTATTCCGGTTAAATAAATCTACTTAAAATGACAGTTAAAATGATCCACAAAGGCTCATGCAATAAATTCATTACCAAAGACTAAAACGAAGGACATTTTTGCTATAATTATAGTTAGTTTTAGTTAGCTTTTGTAAACATAAAATGTTTCAGTCTACTAGTAGTCAGTTAGTTCTTCGTTTTTTAAAAAGTATTTTCGTTTTTAATTTATTTTGTTAATGAAATTGTTTTTTTGAATTGTAGATGTAGTTTTTTCGTTAGTTTTTCTGAACTAAAATAACCCTGGTCCTGAGCAACTGTCATTTTCAGTTGACAGTAAGTGGCAAAATGGCCACCCACTGAGATGGATAAGAACGGGTGAATTTTGCTGCTTAAATCATAAATCAGAATGCCATGTTTAAACGAGTGGGGGCACATACAACATATTATTGTAAAGAAAATTTTGGGGGTTGACTTCCCTATTAACATCCTAAATGATTTTTTAAAATGGGGGAGACTCCACATTACGGGGAAAAGTATGCTATTAGTCTACCAACACAGCGGACTGTGCACATAACCATATCGCCACCGACAACTGTTAAATTACCTCATCTGTCTGTCGTAGTACCAAAATTGACCTGTGAGTGGAAGTATGGTCCCACAGAGCATCCAGACTGACGGAAAGTGTAGTAGCAGAAGAAATAGAAGCAGCTAAGCTAACTGTTAGCTTATCTGGAAGCTATAGTGTTAGGGGACCGAGCCTTACTGCTGGTAGTTAAATCTGCAAATATTCAACATCCCCACTTAAAAAAACTTTGTAATTTGCTTTAGATGCCATTAGATGACAGTTGATTACTACTTTTTTTTCTTCTTAATGAAGATCCTCAAACTGACTTTAACCTAATGCCTTGGTCCTAAAATGCCATAAGTCTGTATCCCGCTGAGCAACAAATGTTTAAAAGGTTGCAAAGACATACTCGCCAGTTTTAATAGTCGCCGACAGTTTTTATTGATGGAATCGTGATAAGAAAAAAACATTCAAACTGTTGGTGAACGTTTGGCAAATATTTGGAACCTTGAACAAAAACTGATGAGAAATCAATATTTGCTACCTTTGCAAATATTCGCCCCTCAGTCGAATACGGGCTTAAGATGGTGGCAAAGCACCATTTTTCTCTAAAAAGAAATGTCTCAACACACTCTTACACTGTTTCTTGGTGCCAAAATACCACAAGATGGTGGCAAAGTACTACTTTGTTTTCTAAATGAAGCTCCCCACTTCACGTCAACATAGCAAGTTTCACGTTGCTTGCTAAACGGCTATCATTCAATTTCAAGTCACAATAACTGAGTACATGGCTTGGCTGAACTCAGTACGGCAATCTCAAGGCTCAAATTAGGCCTGATTAATAATATATATACACCGCTTAACTCATTCATATTCATACTGTTATCACAACTTTAGGTACACTTGCACAACCTATTGAGACGAAGATATGAGAAGTGGAGCCGCGTCTCAGCCACAATCACACAATTAGATTTCTCCAGTGCCAAGTATGACTTGACCAACAGTATTGTGTTTAACACAAGATGAAAAAAAATGTCACTACTCTGTCCTACTATTTATGCAGCTGTTTGTTACTACCGCTGAAATCATAATACTGTATTGATGGAACCACTTGAGCCCCACCATTCCATGTATGTGCTGTTTATACAGACCGGTGACCCAGTAAAAAATAAATAAATTACGGCTTGATCAGGCAGCGTAAAAGGGATTTCTGCAATAAGTCATCTGTAAAACTTCATTCAAATATTGCAAATATGGTGAAGAAAAGATTTCAGCTTCGGGGTCAGGGGTCATCTAGTCACTATTATCATCTTTACTTAGCTGTGTCGTTTAAAAGACCCCTAAAATTGTCTTTAAATGAGTCGAGGCAGATGGCCAGCCCACACGGAGTCTTAAAGGAGAAAGTGACTGTCAGATATATCCTATTGATGTCAGACTGTCGTCAGTGCAAGATACTGATCAATAGCAGCTGTAGGAACAATACACCCATGGCAAATAAAAAAATGAGTGAGAGGATAGGCACAGGTGTCAAACTCAAGGCCGTGGGCCAAATTCGTACTGAGGCATCATTTATGTGGGCTGTGAAGGCAAATCATGTGCATGGGAATAGTCTTCACTTTTAATAATATTGCAATATTGTAAGCATTTTTTGCTAGTAAGCCCTCAATTTAAAAAACTGGGCAAATAGTTGAACAAAAATTATTTACTAGCTTCTGATTTCAAAACTATTTTTGTTGTGTATATGTGATCATATAAGGCAGTTCACAGTCAAAACAACCTTCCAAGGGTCACCATAACTACGATGTGGCACGTCACAAAAAGTACTGTATTGCATTATTGCATTATTATTACAATTTCCTCTCAGTTTACTCAAAAACTTAGCATTTAATTGTTCTACCTGTCACTCGTTGTCGCTCGCGGAAATGCACGGATAATAAACATTATATTTTATATAAATTATGTATTATTGAATTACCTTATACCTTATAAGAGAAAAATTACAATCGTATTCTTACCAAAAAAACGGTCGTCATGTGGTGGGGACAGAAAATAGTATGAAAATGCTGCAGACAAATCAATGTAATTGAGTTAGGCGGATTTAGCGAGTGGCAGCGCAAGATGGCTGCCTGTAGCTTCACTTCTCGCTAAATCGAGTAGGTGGCATTAACAGTCCAGGTAATTATATACTTTACATACATTCAGTATGTACTGTAAATAGACAATCCAGAAAATCTTTTATGGTCTTTTAATTTGAATTGGCCTTTATTTACAAGATTTATGCAGCAAGTTTCTACATGCAACATTTGCCATATAGTTAGCGCATTTATGAAGCTCTTTTGGCTCTTTTTTAATGTATGTGGTCTCAAACCATCTCCATATGAAAAAGTAACTGGATAAAATGGATGGAATTGTTCTGTTGATATAGTGGTTTTATTTTCATTGTTTACTCGTAGCATCCACCGCTGCTTTGTTTGACTCATGTTTAGCAGTAGGCGAGAAATTGAAAGTGTCCGAGGAGGGCGAGAGGTGGGGTGGGGGTAAGTGGCGGAAACAGGGGCTGGAAAAGAAGCAGAGAGGGGAGGAGGGGGTGTCACACACACGGAGGAGGGAGACACGGACAGACATGCAGCCGGCCCGCTGGTGTTCTCATCCCGGTCAGATCCAGCGCTGAAGTCTTGAGGCAGCATCCCGGAGCAGAAAGAAGGAAGGAAGGAGGACGCCTTCCACGCTCCTCAGCGCGCCCGCCAGTAGAAAGTGTCGCGTCCGTGGACTGTTGGAAGTTGAGAGAGTGAGTGGAGTGCCCCGAGTTCTTCATCAGAGTGAGTGTTAATCTGCGTGGATTACAGTTTAATTTGGTTTAATTGCTTTTAATTGGAGATATTGATTGTTTGAAAGGCGCGTTTATTGTATGCGTAAAACTAGTGCGCCGTCAGCTGTAAAAAGTGTCAACTCTTTGGAATAACTGTCGCCTAAACACTTCATTTTAGGATTTATAGCGTGGCGAACTAAAAAGTGAGTGCTTCATGGTGCAGTTTCAATAAACAGTATGTGAAGTTTAATTGACTTTAATTGGTTCAAAAACTTTACACTATTTCGGTAAAATGTTTTTTTTTTGTCCCACAAACTGATAATGTTCTATTTAAAACTAATCATTACAATTGTTTTCATACGTCACCGGTTCTTATTCCATCTGTTTATATTTGAATTTCATGTTATTATACCGTTCTAATTTACTTTGATTCAATTATATTAAACTGTTGAGCAACTTCCTTTTCACGTAAACGTAAAAGAACATCTTATTCATTTGTTATTGTTTTTTTTTATGAAATAACTTAAATAACCTACATTTATTTTAATATAATCATATTTAATGTGAAAAAATGTTATATTTTTAAAATGTACTGTCAGTATTTGATTACTTCAGTAGTGCCTGCAGGTTTATGCACATGAGTGTTATTTTTATTACTTTAAAATGTTTATGCCAAATTTACTTAAATGTATTTAAATACATATTCAAGGATGCATTTTAACAGAAATTTGAAACCTTTTTAAATACTGGGAATCTCCATGGATTTACAAATAGCCTAATGCAAACACAGTTCCAGCAAAGTGTATTTTATTTTTATTTTATATTAAAGTGACATTATTCACATTTTAGGCGGCATAAATAAAAAGTCTTTTCATTATTTTTCATCTTTACATTAAAAAAATCTCCTCTTGATTTTCTCTCAGCGTCGCTCACAGGGTGGTGAATGGACCTCCACCGCCCCTTCAAGATGGACAGCTCCTCCTACATGCCAGCTCCTCTCGCTTCCCCCGCTCTCATGGTCCTCGCCTCCACCGCTGAGGCTGGCCGAGACGCCTCCGTCCCCTGCCAGGCGTCCAGGCCCTTCGGGGTCCCCGCTTCAGTGGAGAAAGACCTCCACCTCCCCTTCCCCTCAGCGTCCTACACCTTCGCCTCCATGTATCAGCGCCAGGGGCCCGTGTCAGGCCCCTTTCCTGGCCGAGACTTCCCGGCCTCCCTGCTCCACCTGCACCCCCAGTTCACCCCACCCAACCTGGACTGTTCCACCCTCGGCATGCTCCACCACAGCGGGGTCGGCGGCGCCTTTCGGCCTTTCTCATCCCCTCATGACGAGAGGGAGCCGATCAGTTATCACTCGGCCTTCACACCTGCAAAGAGGCTGAAAGGTTGCTACTCTGAGGTGGAGGGTAAGGAGTTTGACTTTGGCTCTCCTGGAGGCTCCATTAAAAGTGTGGAAGACTCGGCAAGGAAGCTGTTCTCCATGTCCGGTCTGCTTTCTGATGGTGAGGCGTCATCCAGCCCGGAGGAACGCAGAGAGCACAGTGAGTATAGTCACACAACTTATGCATATCTTAAATTTACACTCTCATTTGACAGCTTGAGATCTTGCTGTATTTATGGATCAAGTTGGCATAATTCAACTCAAAAGATTTGCTAAGTTGCTGTCCAATTAAAAGTCTGTATGTGTAGTATATATAGTATATGTCTACTCATTTTCTCTGGTTAATTATTTTATATATAAAAATAACCCACTGCTGGCAACCAGTCCAGGGTGTACCCCGCCTCTCACCCAGTCATCTGGGATATACTCCAGCTCACCCTGACCTTATTGAGGACAAGTAAGCGCTGTAGTAAATGCATGGGATGATGGATGAAAAACATTTATTTTATTGGTCAGCAATGCTTCACAACTATAGGAGTGTATTATATATGAAAGAAAATGTCAAGTCAGTAGAGCCTGGGCTCTTAAACCAAGTGCACATAGTTAAGCCCCGAATCCATTCAAATGAGTTAAATTGTGGTTTTGTCCAAAAAGACGTAATTGTTCAAAAAAAAAGAAAAATCACATTAGGTCATAATGGAAAATGGATTGCACTTATATAGCACTTTATCTATATTTTATGTCGTCCAAAGCGCTTTACCAAGCCTCATATTCACTTTTTTGAAAACATATCGGAGTGTACATATGTGGGTGACGTGCGAACACAACCGAAACATTCAAATTATTCGCTTAAAATAACTTACTCCAGGATCACTCGCCGCACTCTAGCCAATGTCTGAATCGAGGGTGTTTTTATCACATTGGTAAAGTTTTAAATCCATCCGTGTCGTGCCTGTCATAACAGCTATCGCTAAGCTAACCAAGGAGGATTCATCTCTCTGGTGAAGTGTGCAAATTTGCAAGATCACTTTGTGGTAGGACGTCTCAGAGGCCAACAGCGAAGAAATGACACTGGCATTACACTTTTTATATGGGCTTTATTGACTGATTGCTTAACAGTTAATATGATCATTAGCTGGCTAGAAATTGCCGTACATGCACTGACATTCAATCATTCTATGACACTATTACACACGACCATATGCTATGATTCATTCTCGCTGGAGTCCAAACATTCTGATTCAGCATTCGATTGTAACGGCCAATTCGCATCTCAATTTGAGTCACTACCGATTCGTGTAGAGTTAGTTAGTTAGTTTAGTTTTCCCCCCTTTGCAGCTACATCGGTTTTGACTGTGCTGCAAAGACTTTCTACCAAATGTTGGAGTGTGTTTGTATGTATTGGTCACTGACCTGAGAAGAGGTTTTGGCTCATAATCGCATTTGTAGTTCATCTTTAATATGTTTTACATTCTCCCACACCAAACTCGTCCACTCATTTTATTTATAGAACATTCTGAGTACACCAGAGCTGAGTTAGAAGTTTACAATTGTCCTAAATGTCTCGGTAAGATTAATAATTCACTTTAGTAGCCCAAAGCGCTCCTTGATTGATTAATTAATTGATTGAAAGTGTTTTGTCCACACCGCATATCTGGTTTTAGTTTGCTCTGTACGCGACTTTGACACCAATCATGTGAACAGCTGCACTTGTTTAGCTCAGTGATCATTAGCCACATATGACCATTAGGCCTATTGGTAGTCAGACTTTCCTTGAGCAGCGGAGATACACTGGGAACGTATGGCGGGCAGACGTCGGAGGAGTGCGCGTCGGAAAAGGAATGACATCCTGTCAGAGATAACGAGGTGGCAGAGATAGAGGAAGGGATGGAGGAGGATGGAGAAAATGAAAGAGGGAGAAAGTGCGAGAGAGAGAGCAAAGCG
This sequence comes from Vanacampus margaritifer, assembly GCF_051991255.1. Classification (NCBI taxonomy): domain Eukaryota; kingdom Metazoa; phylum Chordata; class Actinopteri; order Syngnathiformes; family Syngnathidae; genus Vanacampus; species Vanacampus margaritifer. The sequence goes on along the minus strand of NC_135444.1, from coordinate 11,805,726 downwards.
CATCAGCCCGAGCTTCCGCACGCAAAAACCCTCAGTGCAAATATGGCCGCCCACACCAGACGTCTGATTTGTTGACAAATGAGTGGGAGAGGTGTCAGTCAGCGCGCAGGGGAAGGAAGAGACGCTCCTCATTACTCCCGGGAATAATTGCCCGACGACGCGGGGGCACCGCACAGGGGAGGGAGAGGTAGGGACAAGGGGGAGTCAGGGTGAGGGGGGGGACAATGCTAGGAATGATGGGAAATCAAACCCTCCTTGGCGGCGGCCGCCACGGGGAGCGACTGACACTTCAAAGTGTGCACAGAAAGACAGAGGGAAGAGAGCATCCAAAGGCTCATCAGATCAGAGGGGCCACTATCAAAAATAATGACAATGAGAAAAAGGAGGGGGGGTGGGGGTGAAGGCAGAAGGAGGGGGCTGAGGGTGAGAGGGGTACAGATACACCTAAAGGAAACTTTCATCCCACACAAAGGACAAGGAGCAGGAACAAGTTGTCTTAAGAAAAGTTTTGCATGTGTGCGTCTTTTTGTTGAAACTTGACGATTTTGTGCTGAGTGACAGGGCCTGGGAGGCGGAGCGGCGGGAAGGAATCTCAATATGGAATTTTAATAAGGACGGGAAGGGAACGCGAAGCGATGGCAGCCGGCGTGAGAGGTGTGTCTGCCTGCCTGACAGTGTTTGCTCTGTGCAGCCGTGCATGCGTGCTCCGCTCACCTCCTGGTTTTTGGGAATCTCATTTAGGGGAATGTTGACAAGGACAAAAGATGGAAGGGAAAGGACGGGGTGGGATCAAGTTTGGGGGTGGACAAAAATCGGAATCTGCTTTTGCAGCTTGATCCAATTAGCCTGGAGTGAAGGCAAACTTAAGAGCTTTAATGCAATTGAGCTCCCAGCACTTGCAGCAAGTCTGACATGCACTTGTTCCTCTTGACTGACTAACAGACAGTCACTTCAGGACCTCAAGTCTTAAGTGTTAAGCCTGGAAATTTCTCGGGCTAGGAGTGTGCGCAGGTTCCAGACTAGACAAACCCTCGACATGCAAACAAGTACAAGCTAGACGAGCCAGTCAAACTTTTCCTCATTGGTCGACTTGTCTCGTTGGAAATGTTTCTTCCTCACATCCAAGTTGGAACAAGAACCAAAGAGTTGCTTCATTTTTAGGAGAAATCAAATGCAATGGACAAATCTTCTCACAGTTACTATTCTATGCTATTGCTACTAATGGTGAAGCTCCAATGAAGACGTTTCAGTCTACAAAGCCAATGATTGCTGGTAGTGTTGAAGTCAAGACCACACCATCTGGGACTATCGAGACTAGAGAGTATCGAGGCCGAGACAAGTCCAAGACTTTTGACTCCTGGAAGTCATATATATATATATATATATATATATACAGTGGTACCTTGGAGTTTGAAAATAATTATTTCCTGCGAAGTGTTCAAAGTCCGAATTGTTCAACCTCCGAAACATTTTTTCCTATAGGAAATAATGTACAGTAAATGCAATTAATCCGTTCCCAAACTCCAAAAACAGAAAATTTCTATTTTAATTTCTGTTTCTGTTTTTTTCTTTTTTTTACATTTACACCCTGTACAGTATTTAAACAATAAAAATACCTTACCTTTTTTTGTTGTTGTGTGATGGCATCAGTGGATGATAAATGCTATGTTAATGCTAGCTTTAGTTCAATGCTGCATTTGTGTATTTTACATTGGGCATATTGTTAGACTACTAAGCGGTCCTTGCGTGCGTTGTTTACCGTCAGGCACGTTGTTGAACAGCTAAGGGGGGTCTTCGTGACAGTATTTACAGAAGTAGTCGCGGTAGTTACAACTGCGCGATAATCTCCTTCCTAATTCCACTGTAGTTCGTAACACTGTATGTTTTTCTTTGCTGCCACTGGCACTGTTGTCTTTTATTGGGCCAATGGCGAAGAAATTTGTCATGGAAAAATCGAAATGCACTCGCGAGTATGGAGCACCCCCGGGAGTATTCACGATCTGAAATGAGCAGTGCATCGTCTCAACTACCGCAACGTGAGCATTCGGCATTGCTCGGCTTCGCTCGGTTTCATTCGGCTACCCGTTTTCAAGGTATGTTCGGCTTAGCTTGCTTTGCTTGGGTGTTCAAACTCCGAGGCATTTTTTACTCAGATTTTTGGGTTGAAGTCCGAAACATTTTTTCCTATAGGAAATAATGTAAATGCAATTAATCCGTTCCCAAACTCCAAAAACAGAAAATTCCTATTTTAATTTCTGTTTCTGTTTTTTTCTTTTTTTTACATTTACACCCTGTACAGTATTTAAACAATAAAAATACCTTACCTTTTTTTGTTGTTGTGTGATGGCATCAGTGGATGATAAATGCTATGTTAATGCTAGCTTTAGTTCAATGCTGCATTTGTGTATTTTATATTGGGCATATTGTTAGACTACTAAGCGGTCCTTGCGTGCATTGTTTACCGTCAGGCACGTTGTTGAACAGCTAAGAGGGGTCTTCGTGCCAGCATTTACAGAAGTAGTCGCGGTAGTTACAACTGCGTGATAATCTCCTTCCTAATTCCACTGTAGTTCGTAACACTGTATGTTTTTCTTTGCTGCCACTGGCACTGTTGTCTTTTATTGGGCCCATGGCGAAGAAATTTGTCATGGAAAAATCTAAATGCACTCGTGAGTATGGAGCACCCCCGGGAGTATTCACGATCTGAAATGAGCAGTGCATCGTCTCAACTACCGCAACGTGAGCATTCGGCATTGCTCGGCTTCGCTCGGTTTCATTCGGCTACCCGTTTTCAAGGTATGTTCGGCTTAGCTTGCTTTGCTTGGGTGTTCAAACTCCGAGGCATTTTTTACTCAGATTTTTGGGTTGAAGTCCGAAACATTTTTTCCTATAGGAAATAATGTAAATGCAATTAATCCGTTCCCAAACTCCAAAAACAGAAAATTCCTATTTTAATTTCTGTTTCTGTTTTTTTCTTTTTTTTACATTTACACCCTGTACAGTATTTAAACAATAAAAATACCTTACCTTTTTTTGTTGTTGTGTGATGGCATCAGTGGATGATAAATGCTATGTTAATGCTAGCTTTAGTTCAATGCTGCATTTGTGTATTTTATATTGGGCATATTGTTAGACTACTAAGCGGTCCTTGCGTGCATTGTTTACCGTCAGGCACGTTGTTGAACAGCTAAGAGGGGTCTTCGTGCCAGCATTTACAGAAGTAGTCGCGGTAGTTACAACTGCGTGATAATCTCCTTCCTAATTCCACTGTAGTTCGTAACACTGTATGTTTTTCTTTGCTGCCACTGGCACTGTTGTCTTTTATTGGGCCAATGGCGAAGAAATTTGTCATGGAAAAATCTAAATGCATTCGGGAGTATGGAGCACCTCCGGGAGTATTCACGATCTGAAATGAGCAGTGCATCGTCTCAACTACCGCAACGTGAGCATTCGGCATTGCTCGGCTTCGCTCGGCTTCATTCGGCTACCCGTTTTCAAGGTACGTTCGGCTTAGCTTGCTTTGCTTGGGTGTTCAAACTCCGAGGCATTTTTTACTCAGATTTTTGGGTTGAAGTCCAAATTGTACGAGTTCCGAGACGTTCAAACTTCGAGGTTCCACTGTATTTATATATATACTGTATATATATATATATATATATTTAAGAGTAAAATGCCTTGCCTTGAATTCTAAGACGGGACTGAGACCCTTAAGACCGATCTCAAGAACGACAACATATTTACATGTGCAGTGCCGTGAAGAAGTATCTGCCCTCTTCTCAAATTCTTATTTTTTGCGTGGTATACCACTTTAAGATAATCAAAGAAATGTAAACATCAAAGATAACCCTAGTAAACATCAAATTTCATTTTTGATTGGTGATTTGGTGACTTGCCTCCAGGTGGGCCCTCAGCAGCAACACCTGAAGTGAAGCTTTTTCTACCCCTTTTTAACCATGAATGGCCTTTTTAAAGTCAAGCCATAGCATTTCAATACAATTCAAGTCTGGACTTTGACTAGACCACTCCAAAACCTTCATTTAGCTTTTTTAAGCAATTCAGAAGTTGACTTGCTGGTTTGTTTTGGATCATTGTTCTGCTGCGGAAACCAAGTGCAGCTTGAGGTCATGAACTGAAGGCTGAACATTCTCCTTCAGGATTTTCTGGTAAAGAGTACAATCATGGATCCATCAATTAAAAAGTCATCCAGGGCCTGAAGTAACAAAGCAGCCCCAGACTATCACTCTACCACCAAGTTTATGTTCTTTTTCCTGAAATGCTGTTAGAACTTGCAGTAGTGTACGGCCTCTCACAACAATGCTGAGAGGACTCAAGCAGTCATAACTCTGTCTGCACTTTTTTCTTTGGATAGTCACAATTTTTTATACAGCTCTTATATTGCATCTCATTGAGGTCTACCAAGTGTTGCAGACCACTGACCAGTGTCCACATCTGGCAAGGATGAATCTTCTCATCTGGCCTGTGCATCATGGTGGCAAGACACCTCTGTCTGTTAGTGACTTCCCTCTGTTGATTTTTCCCTTCCAGAGTCTCCTCAGTTTTATCAGTTAAGGTCTGGGATGCTTGGCGTGCGCCGACAGCTGTTCAAACAGTCTCGTTGCCTTTCAAAGGGCAGATGCTTGCAGCCGAGCAAGTCGTGCTTATTTTCCTCAGGGAGATGCTCTCTGCTGCTGGGCCGAGCTGGAACCGAAATGGGCCTTTACCGGGAACAAAAGTAGGGAAACTGGAAGCCACTGATGGGTTGTGTGTGTGTGTGCGTTTGTATCGTTGGGTGCTAAAGCTGGTAGAGAGCCAGATGTTTGAGGGCTTTATGCACGTCAAACTATCAGGAACCAAGCTCCCAAAGACGGCAAATAATCACTAAAGGCAGCAGTTGGAGGGCGAGTTGTCCAACTGGCCCTGATTTTTTTTCCCCCCAGAAGATGTTCAAAATTCGCCAACCCAGAGAAACACATCAAACCTTGACAGGCTTATAAATTACACTGTCGGGGAAAATTCAGTGAAGCTGACTGCAAAGTGAATTTTACTTGCATTTTTACTTTCTTTTGAGAGTTTAGTGGCTAAGTTTATTTGAATATAAATTGACCTTTTCCATACCGCAGTACTCAAAACGTTTCACGTTCTTGAACTCTCTACAAAATATGTCAAAAGGTGATAGTGATAGTGAGCACATCAATTATTTAATGTATACGCTTCAACTCAAACTTGACCCTTAAACCCTTGACCCAAAATTGAAGCGCTATATACAACACATTAATGTATAACATATTATTGCTTATGTCCACACTTATATAAATTTTTGTAATTTTTTTTAATTAATAATTTTTTTAAAGTGTTTTTCACAGGACAGCGACGATATATGAGGATAACATTTCAATCACGTCAGTCTAAATTTTGAAAATTCACAAAAACTGATTAGAGTCCAGACTAATTATAAAAAATAACACTTGAAAAAAAAAAGCTATCAGTAATCATTATAGTACTGTATTGGACTAGCTCAGATCAGCGACTATTGGGACAAAATGCTTAATTGAGTAAAAAAACAACAATCTTTTAGAAGGTTAATAGAAGGGAGTGATTTAAATGCAACACACAGTACTTACTGTCATTTTAGCTTGTGGAAACGGAATCAATGTTATGCAGTTCCATGTTAGATTTGTCCCGTGGATTATTGGTCACGGTGAAGCTTGATACGTTAAGCTTGCTGCAGACATGGCTTAAATGGGAACAAAAAGTGTGTGTGTGTATGTGCGTGTGACTGTGAGTATGCATGAATTCGCATTGATGCCATTCCATCGTCTCTTGAATTCATCTTCAGAATGTCAAGTTTTCTTTACTGAACAAGCCAGCTTGAGTTATAATTAACAGTCTGGAGAAGAAAAAAAAACACTATCATAATTGTCACTGACTTGCAATACATGCTTGTTTACTTCTATATACGTTTAGTATATTGATACATGAATGCAGGCCCCACAGTACGTGATAACAAGGTCTTGTCTTGTCGTAGACGTCTGTCGGTATTGAGTGGAGCTTCCCGTTGAAAGACACAGTGTTTACATCCCACTGGCGGACCGCAAGGGGATCAATACCAACCACTCAATTCTCATGCATATACATCTAGTATCTGCTCGGCACTATTATTCCCAAGATGCACGCGCATCCTCATCTGCACTCCACGCACCAACGGCAACACTCACCAAATGCTTATTTAAGGTATGGGTTAGTTTATATTGTTGTGAGATTACCGGTAAGCTTTTTCTTGTTCAACACGAGGAATACAACAACTTTTAAAAGTTAGTGCAACGGTAGTGTTTTGATGATTTTTACGATTAAAGTCAGGTAAGGCTGAAACTCCTAAAAGATGATTTCTTTACGTTTTATGTTTATCCTGTCTTAAGACTGATTTTTTACTCCCTGATCAGCTCGCAAAACAATCATGTACTATATGTTAAAGCTGTTCAATATTTAAGATCACAAATCATGAGGTCGGTCAGTCCCCAAACTCCGTTATTATGACTTGTAAAGAAATGTTAGCCTATGAGGAAGTGACCTGACGAATGTGCCGCCGAATATAAATAGAGGAGCTACTGGTTATGCTTAGTATTTATATAGCATGTCTTCAAATCATTCAGACACACAAGCACACGCACAAAACAAATTCATCTTGTTATCTAGCTTGTACGCTTTCTTGTTCTTTGTAAACTTTCGGCAAATTCATCACGAAAGAAAAATGACAGAGCAGAATGTGCACCCGCAACCAAATAAGCTAAAAGTTAGCCTAGCTCGTATGCTTACTTGTTCTTTGCAAACTACTGGCAGTGTGAATGCCCTGTGGCAGCATGCAGTCTTGCTCTTGGTAATTTGATAGACGTCTGGTTTGGGGAGAGATCATCAGTCCATCATTATTTCAAGCCGAACCAAACTATCATCATCAGTCCGTCATCTGTTATATTTTTGCTCTTTTCCTTCCTCACTATTGTCGCCATGTAGGAGGAGCACACCATCGTAACGGCCTCAAATACTACCACAAACAGTCAAACGGACTCAATAAGCAATCTCGGCAGCGCGGTGCATTATGGGTAGGCTGGCTAGTAGTCTGCTACCAACTTTTCATTGAAAACTAATGGAGACTAACGGTAATCTATTTTAAACATGCATAGCATGTTATTACTGACTGCCCTCTGCCGGGACACCAGACTTAAGCGCTTTGATATTTGGCTGAATGCGGGAATCGGACCGAGGAGGACCGAGATGCGAAGGAAGAGACTGGTAGGATTATTTTTCACTGAGGGGGGCCAATTGGGGCTAAAAGCAGGTTCTTAAATGACCGTCACTCCATAAGTTTCGTTACATGTACGTCCGCTAGCAAGCTTATTGATGCTTCTGTCTGTTCCCTTGGTTTCAGGATATTGACCCCAAAAATTTGTTTAAAAAAAATTCAATTTTAGCCTCTTTTACGATCTTTCTTTTTTTGCCTGGAAATTGAGAAGAGTGAACGGAGGTTCACAAGCGTACACCTTCGTCTTCTTGAGCTTTGCAGTGGTGGTTTTTTTTTTGCCTATAAACTCCATTTGGACAGTTAAAAATGGCACAGAGTGCACCTGTCGTTTTGTCACTTAAGGCTGAAAACCGTTTAAATAATGCTTGCAAGCTTTAAGGTGTACAGTTATGCAAACACTTTCAGCATTCCAATCTCCACCATTCAAATGACGGTTATTTTGCTTTGCCACACTTTTTTTAAAACGTGTTTTTCACGCAGGCGCAAATTTAATGCGCACTTCGCTTATACATACTGTATATAAGACCCCTTAGCTGTACAACAACATGCCTGATGTAAAATACATGAACTGAGGACTCAGTGAAATGGGAGTTCGTCGTCAGCATTGACCTGGTTAGTGATGAAATCCACACTTGGTACCCTTGGTACATAGTCCGTAGTTTTTTATTTTTTCCGTCATTCGTCAGCAAAAGGGTCGAAGGTCCTCAATAAATTGGCCGGTTGGACGACGAGATGCCATAGAACATAATTGGCGATATGTAGACTTCAAGCATTAAGCGTAGGTGCGGAGTAAAAGTCAATGAGTTGACTAGCAGGTTCAACCCCAAGCATAGCGTAATCCCAAATAGTAGTAAACACAGACATGCAGATTCTTTCCTGGCCATGTATGAGGTCTTTTTAAAAATCGGTATATGTGTAAGGTAGGAGTTCCAATGTATTTTATTTTAAATTCGAATATATGTTTATTACTTTCAAATGCCATAAATACCACAAACAATCCAAATCATGTTTGGGTCATGAGATTTCTGTAATGGAATCAAACTTAACCTGTCTAGCAGACGTCTCCACTTTAGATCAGCAGAATATCTTGGATTATAGTTCTTGGTTTCCACATGCTAACACAGCCTGAGAAACATACAAAAAAAAATATCCCCAGAACAGCACTATAAAGATTACGAGCCGATTTTATTTCTACATATTAACTTTGCAAATGTGTTTGATCACTGCTCTGTGTTAAGTGTAAAGCGAACAACTGCACAGACTGCCAGATTTTGACTTTGTTAGCTTTGATTCAAGATTAAGGGCAACCAAAATCCTGGATAAAATCCACATTTTGACCAAAAGAAAATAGAAACACGCTTAAAAGTGAAGGGTCCTTTTCAAGCAGCTCTCTGACTGACCACACTGGTTGTCTTCTTGTGCGTTTCAAACGCTCCGGGAGGAAGAATTACAATATTAATGGATGCTTGTGTTTGATGTGTTGACTGTTTCCCCTCCTGTAGTGATGGTAGTTTGTTCTCCTAATGTTCTCTCAAGTAAAAGAGGCTTTCATCTTGGCAGGAGGTGGAACTCTTCAGTGCTTTTTCCCTCCTTCCCTTCATCCTTTCCATCCGGGCCAGAGCGAGGGAGGATGGAATTTTACTTGTCATGTATTTAGATTTAGACATGGCGATTGTGTGGTCGCTCAGTGTGCAACTTATTGGTCAACATTTCCGTGCCCGTTGGTGCTCTAAATAATATTTATTTATTTTTTACACACAAAAAAAAAAGCGTAGTTACACAAAGCATCTGGTTTCTTATCGCCATAACACTATGCCAGACCTTAGGTCAGCAAGCGTCAAATAATTGTTGAAATGTTGAAAATTAATCCCAAGGTAACTTGAATGAGCTGAATATTTTTATTTTTTAATGGTAATGAATTGTTAAATGTCCCATTGCAAATGAATGGGGATTTTGGGGTAAAAAAAAAAAAGAAGTTGATTTGAGGGGTAATGGTGAATGTTTGGATTGAGAAAAGTAATAGCCTGTGTAGTTTGAATGGTTGGAACATGTTGAAGTTGGAATGGTTTGAATTGGCCAAGTAATTTAAAAGTAGTTGAATGGCAAAAAAAGGTGGAATAAAATAATAATAAAAACAAAGCTAGAATAAAATATGTGTGAATGCTTTCTTTTTTTTGTTTTGTTGCTTTTACAGTGTTCTTCTTACATTTGTAAGACAATTGAGAAATGCTTATGATGTGAATTACCTTTGAGTTATTCCTTCATTTTACACTATGTTATTAAAGTTAATAACAGTTTTTTGTTTTTTTGGGTATGGAAAAAAATCAGAATCAGATTTATTGGCCAAGTACTATAGATAAACACACAACGAATTTGCCTTCACAGTCACAAGTCAGAGAAACACGAAAAGTAAAAATCACCAACAAAGGGAAACAGAACGGGAAGCCTGGCGGTTCGCTAATTAGCTCCCCGAATTTCTTAAATTAAGACATTAAAATGTTATGTTAATGCACCCTGTGAGGAATATCTTTGACTTGTATTACGTTCTTCTGGAATTTTTTCCCCAAATCATAACAAATTAACCAACGTTGCTTGAAACTATTAAGTTCTTATTTAGGATTTGTGCATGTATGTATGTGTGTGTGTGTGTATCTTCCAATGTCTCTACAGGCTCAATTGTGTCTTTAAAAGAATGTGTATCAGGATGTGGACCACACGTATTGCCGGAGACAGACAGGATCTCTATAACTTAGCCTAGAAGGATGCTTTTACAGTAGCAGGGGGACACGTGTGTGTGTGTGTGTGTGTGTGTGTGTGTTAATGTGTGATTGTGTGTGCTGAGTTCTTTTTGTGGTGACCATCAGCACCTGTTAGACCCTCACGAGTCATAACACATCTTGTCGTCACTGCATCTGCCTCCATGTCCCAATGTGATGGGCTCGGCGGAGGGGGGTCGGTCATAATGAGTCCAAGGCCCAGGGGTCTTTAAAACAACACCCTCGTTTTTCTTCTTCCTCTTTCTGTTTTCTACCGCTTTCTCTTCTTTCCGCCGCTCCGTCCAAGTAGCTGATCAACCTTCATTGCAGCTGCTTCTCATCTCACATCAAAGTGGAGCACACACACATGTGCACGTATGTGTGTGCGTGCATAGGAAGGAGTCGGGGTAACGGTGGAAGGGGGATTTCTGGAGATCGAATCGCGTTTTCTTCAGAAGTGGCACGCAGCACGCACACAACATCCTTCGCTCCGTCCCACGAGCCCAACAAATCAGCGTCGGGCCCATCGACATGTCACAGAGGGCAAACGCTGAGGTTAAACACATGCTGCTCGCTCTGTGTGTGTCAGTCTGTGTGTTCGGTGTGTGTTCGCCTCGTGTCACAGACAGACCTCATTACAGCATGTCGCTCGTGCTTTTTTGTTTCTTTTTTTTTTTTGCGAGTCTTCCAGCTGTGGAGGATCTTGACAAAAGCCAAGTGTGTCAAAAAGGCTTGCCAGGCTTGATGGCTTTACCTCCCCCAGTGCACAATCTTCTGACATCATTCTGTGACGTTAAGCCATTGTTTGCATTTTTTAAAAGTGTTTTATCAAAAATGAAGTGGCATGTCAAGATGTACGTATGCGTGAAAAGTGATGTTTTAACTCAACACGTCAAACTTTACACATCGCATACTTGCGCAGGGAAAAGCTCATTTTAGCTCATGTAGCCACTTGCGCAAGTTGTATACCACTGTGTTGTGTTGTTTTAAATGTTTTAAAGCACAGATATTTTAAACCCTTCATTTAACTCTTTGTAGGATAAAATAACATTTTATTAGGCCTAAAAGAATTACCAAACAACAATAGTTAGGTTTCCATCCACCCATTTTTATTAAAAATTTTCAAGAAATGCAAAAAAAAAAACTAAATGGAAATACTAAAAATTCAAAAAAGGGGCCACAATTTGCAATAAAGTTTTTACGCTTTTACGTGGATTTTAAAGCGTATCGAAAAAAGGAAAATGCAAATTTTGGCTATGGAAACAGGTTTTGCGAATAACTGTTGGCAAGACCGGATACACGTCGCAGGTTTTGACCGGATATTACGTCACACGTACGTTTGAAGTCACAAAGCAATGTCGGATGATAAAGTAGGGTATATTTGGAGGGGACGACAAAACAGAAATCTTTTTGAACTAATTAAAGAAGCGAATATTAATGCTATTTTAGACGGAAAACAGCAAAGAAACGCTACGGTTTATCAAAAATCACAAAAGCAAACTCATACAATGTCACCACAAGCGCAGTCACTACTCCGGTCGTCTTCTTCTTTTTCTTTTGAATTACTGGTGGATCACATCTCTATGGTGTATACCGCCACCTACAGCGGCGGAGTCCCCCCTCAATATTTGCAAAAGAAGAACAGAGGGGAACGGGCATAAGTCACATATTTATTATTATTTTTTATAAAATTTGCTTTAAAAAAAATTGAAACAATTGGATGGAAACATGACTAGTGATGCCTAACAGTTTGAACTATGTAATATTGTGCAGAACTCAGATATTCTGACCATAGGCCAAGCACGCCTAAAGGTCAGATCGTAGAATCGCCCCTGCTGCCTTAAAGGTCAAAGTTGACCAGGATCGACCCTGATGCGCAATGGGTGTAAACACTCTCCCCCATTCCTCCTGAGAGAATAGCATTGAGTCTGGGCCATAAATCACATGCTTTATAATTGGTAGGAAAACAGCCGTCCAGCAGTATATAACCTTTTATGTGTCGTCTCAACTCTTTATTATGGTGCTAATGAGTGGCCAGGCATCAGGGTTGGAGCTGCAAGCCAATGGGGTGGTTGAGAAGGAGGGGGTGTTGGTCACTTTGCTAAAATACTGCTGACTGACCGCTCACAGAAATACATACACACAAGAACTTGGTGCACTGACACACCAGTGGGCACGCATATTTACACTGAAGGATATGCGCGTATGCAACCAGTCTCTCGCACACGCACACACACTTTAGGCTCAGAAGTGTCCATTACAAGCCGCCATTAGTATGGAGATTGTGCTAATTGTCCCCATAGACCACACAGGCAGCGCTTGGCAGGCCTGCTGTGAGGCCGCCGGGCTGGGTCACAGCGCAGAGTCTCACACATCCTATTGTCTCAGCCCTGACTCTATTAGTGAAATTGCCAATCAATCATTGAATAATTATGGGATGCGCCGTGGATTGTTTCAATGCAAATAGTGCCAATGTAGCACTTCAACGTAAGGGAAGGGGGGAGAACCACTTGATTGGCATTATTCCTCAATATTTTATATTATTATTATTATTATTATTATTATTATTATTATTATTATTATATGCCAGCCTGCCTTGTCATGTAAAGCTTAATACAACTAAAAACTGCAAACTGTATGATACATACAGTATTAACCCATTGTCTGCTCTTAATCTAATATTTAGGTCAAGTCATTTCACTAAATAAGGTAATACATTTTAGACTTTCTGATACAGCTTTTATATTAAGTCTCATTATGTTGTGCAAGTGTAGCTAATAAATGTAATCAATCACCCAAGCGCTTACTGTGGTGTTAAACATGCGAGCCGTGTGAATCTTAGGTTAGCTTAACATTTAGCTTGGTTTCTCCGTTTTTTCTCGTCATCAACTTCATCAGTAAGACAATTGCAAAAAATGTTGCACAACGCTTCCCTTGACCTCTGACTTCTGAAAGAGGCTAATTATTTATCCTCTTTTGCGTGTTCCGAAAAATTGAAGACAGATTTCCTGTAAGAAAAACTCCTTGCAAGGATGATTTATTTCAGAGAATTCTCCGGTCACGGCAACACTCAACATCACGTAAAAGGTGGAATTAAAGGGTGCGCCTATGTCCCCTCTTTTGCGGAATACAGCTTTTAAAGAATCCAAATCAGTAAGAGAACACCTATTCTCCTCCCACCATGAATAAGTAAAACAGATTGGTTCTCACACAATATGTTACATAATATTATTTTCGTACACAGTCCGCAGCTGTGTTCATCTTTTTAGACAAAATATACTCTCAGGGTACTTTTCGTCCCAAAACAATATCTCACAAACAAATTGAGTGGCCGTGAGTGATGGTGCTCTCAGGGTATGTGTGGCAAAATCTGTTCTCACGAAGAGGATGTGTGTGCGCAAAACACTGAGGAGGAATTTTTAGACAAAAACAAGGTTAAGGTCAAATTATACTGAGTTCAACACTATTTCACCTACTCTACACATCTATAAAACATTTCAACATGGTTAATATATGAAATAAAGAATTAAAAATGTTAATAATGTCTATCACTTCCCAGGGTACGTGACGTGAGCCCAGCGAAGCTTTTTTGGAACCGTCTGGGTGGTTTGTCTTCTTCTACTTTCTTTTGATGGTTGTGTATTAATGTGCACAAAATACAAATGACAAAATACATACAATTTTTGACCCGCAAACTGTGATGCAAAAGTGCTTATTTCGAGCCTTAATATGTGGCTCTGATCAACGCCTAAGTGGGCGTTTTAGTGACAGCATTTAAGGTCTATCTCCAGCTCTAATTTCAAATAAATGTGAGTGAACCTCCAAGACATGCGGACCTCGCGAACGTCCAACCTGATTAGCAGTAGCAGCAGCAGCAGCTCAAATCTTCCGATGAGTCAAGTAGAAGAGATTGAAGTGATAGCAGTTCCTGTGTTAACCTCACTCAGGGAGAACACAGGCAAGTGGATCCATACCCGCAGGCGGCGCCGCAGGCCTCTTTGTTCTTCCGTGCTCGCTGACAGATCGGAGGGGCTTATTGACGGGGGGGGGGGCATTGAGACTACATGCTAGGTGTGTGCGTGTAAGGGATAGATTCATGAGAGCATGGACACATTAGTGTGTTTGTAGACATGTATCTTAGGCATACTTGCATATTTGTGCCCGTCATCCTGAAAATCCTAAACATAGCACATATGGCGGGTTTTATACTGCAGTTCCAAGTGCCCAATATCCTTATGACTATGTTTATGACACATATTTGTTCTGAGGTGATATAAGGTCATCTTAACTATGTTGATGAGCAGTTTTAATCCCCCACATGACTCTCAATCACTTCCTGGTAAATATACTGTATGTGTCTTACTGGAGATAAGATCCATCATGTATTTGCTCATCCAGGCAGACACAATAGCATCCTTTAGGAAGTGTGACTAACCCAAACACAGGTGCATCACACAGTGCCAGGTGCATGTTCTCTTGAGGTACCAGCAGCACTCAATACAATGTTTTGGACAGTATCGGATGTTATCTGACCAAGTGGCGGCTTATCTCGAATGATGAGGCCGAAAGGCTTGGTAAACGACACTGTTCTGAAATTCTGAAAAGTTCTGACAGGAGAGACGGATGCGGGCTGTTTTGTGGTCACGTGCCCTTATACAAGCTAAGCCTGTTTTATTTGCCTTCTTGGAGTATGGTGGTGGTTTTAAAGAGCTTTCAACTCACCTGTGGAGCGTTGCGTCATAATATCTAATATCTTCACCTGCACTCTATACTGTATGAGGGTTAGCGTGTGTGAGGTGAAAGCTTTCTTTTGTGGGTGGGTTTTGTTTTTGGCTGGATCAAATTTGCAGATGACTGGAGCGCAACTATTTTCAAAGATACAAAATTTTAGCGAAAAGTTTGAAAGTTTGTACATGCATCGTCAAATAGTTTTACTTCCCTGTGTTCCCACTGACCCTTGTCAGTTTTTCCATGGAAAATACATTACGTTCATTTGAATTTTCAAGCTCTATAATTAAAACAATATGCTTCTTCTATCGTTGAAATCAGTGTTGTATAAACTGTCCCATAGTGTAGTAATAACTTAAAGAAAGTTTGAAAAGTGATTGCTTTGTCTGCCACATTTAGGCAAGTTACACTTAAATTAAGGTTAAACTTTACTATATATATATATATTTATTTTTAAGTTGTGTCATCGAATGGTACAAAGAAGGAAAAATGATGCCTTAATAGAAATGTAAAAACTGAGAGGCAAGGGAGAATCATGACTTTATTTTAGCTCAAACAAAACATGGCAGTTGATTGATTTATTGTGTTGAGACAGATTCAAGAGCTGGCACTGTGATACAATGTGACAGTATATTTCAGAGTGAGTGCAGGTTGATGACATCAGAATGAGTGACAAGCCACCGTTGAATTGCTCTTTCTCTTTCTGCACTCGCTGGCTTTCTTGATCCTGTCAGATTGACGGCACAGCAAATGGGTTGGCGGAAGGCAGAATTTGGCATTTTATTGCCCCTAGTATGAGCTCCATTGCGTTTCATAGGCTTAAAAGAATGTTTTAGGAAGAAGAATGAAATAAATGCAGGACTCAGATGCACCTGAGGTCTAGCCTGGCAAGCCTGGTCTGGACATGCGGCCATAGAGAGCTATTCGGCTATTCGGCTCCGTCCGGAAGCAGGACGGCCCAATCAAATTAATATATTTGCGTGTCGTCGTCTTTGTGAGCAACGTCACTCTTCAGTCATCAAGATTTTCCCGCAACAACTACATTTAACAACAAAGTCATTCACTACTGTCTCTCTTCGGCTAGTAACCATGTTGGATTTTTACTCCTTCTCCGCAATTTAAAAAAATAAAAATAAATAAAAGACTTCAACGAGTCGCTTTTCTGACGTCATGTCCGCTCTTCGCTCATTGGTTCAGTCCACTGTCTGTTAGCTCAGGGTTTCCCCGCCTCAGAAATGCAACTGATAGGGCGGCCGACCAGACTCACTCTCCGGCAAAGCCGCGAGTGAGTCTGGATTTCCAGGCGACCTGAGATCTGTATCTGGTTCCAGATCAGTAAGGATGCCTAAGCATTTTCAAAGGAATTGAAATTATTTAAAACATTTGGAGTTCTTAAGGATTCTGAAAGTATTTTTGGTTCTTTTTGTAAACAATAATTATTTATGAAAATATTCTTGAAAGAAACAAAGGGCTTAAAGTTGATGAGGGACTATATGTGTGTATAGGCTACTCCGCTTTCTCCTGGTCACAATGATTAGCAAGACCGCCATTAGCGTTAGCTACATTTCCACCCAGCAGGAAAGTTCTAACTTTTCTGTTGACAAAAGTCTGGAAGGGTTCTGTAATGGTTGATCTGTACAGAGACCCTTTGCTTAGTATAACCGCAGTGTTACAAAAACTAAAGGGCAAAGCTATCTTGCTAAGGCTAAGCCAGTTAGAGGCATGCTGTTGATTAGCTAACAGAATCCATGAGTCACTTGCAAAGATGAGAACGAACTGGTCTTTTTTTGTAATCAAAGCTGGTCTTTTTGTCCTCCACTATAGTCCTTTAAGAAAGGGTTTTTTATTGATCTGTAAGAATGTTGGTCATATTGGCACATGTTTTTGCTAATTAGTGACTGATTCCCATGACTGATGACTGTTGACTGTTGCAGTTTTCTGGTCATTACTCTAATGTTTTTAAATCTGAGGTAATTACCTCAGAAAAAGTCTTCAAGCTGTCGTGTAGATTTGCTGTGAGTGAGCACATAAGTAGCTTTATATCACTGCAAATGGCCAAGGACAGCTCCTGACTTGCACTAGCTCTCTCCAATCTGTAATTCACTATCACAGATCATTGAGCCATGCATCTCAATGAGGCCCAGATTGATTGGCTGGAACAGTGCAGAGGCAGGGTTCGATCCTTCGCCCTCCGGTCCTGGGAAGGGAAACGTGGCCGCAGAGTCTAGCAGCTACCCAGTCCACTCTCCATCAACGACATGATTGGAGTCATGCATGCTGGGCCACACCCGCACCTGATTGAACAATTGTGGTGACTAATGGAGAAGATGAGATAGAGAAAGGGCGAGAGGGAGACTGAGATAAATTTGGGGTTGTGTGCTGATTGACCCGTGGTCAGAGAGGTTATGTCCATTGATCTGTAGGTCACGAGAGAAAAGGGGATTTTGCCTGAGGTGCCTCAGAATGAGTTCATTTGAGGTTAAGGATTCCTGTCCATTCCCACCCGGAGCTTTTTCATCATCTGATTCCTGAGGACTTGCAGCTGTTGCCTCCCATCACATGTGGCAGCTCCACGTAAATCCCAACGAACCAGTGAGGACAAAGGCCAATCAATGTTCTACAAGAGGTTGATACGGATCTTATTAGTCAATGAATGATCATTAGCGATCTAACTAGGCATGGATTTGTGCAAGGGGCAAAGGTTGCTGTGGTTGTGGCAAGTGTCTTTAACACATTAAATACAATTGATCGCTCAGTCGGGGGGATATTTTTGAAGGATGCTGGAATTAGATTGGACAGAGACAGGGGATCTGAAGGCAAGCCTTGCAGAAGAATCTCTTCTCCTTTGTTCAAACTTGTAACACGCAATTAACAAAACACAGATACGGTACCCCGAAACTGTGTCAAAGGCAAGTGGACGTTGCGTTTCAAAGCAGCTTTGAAAGTGGAGGAAATGACTGAGCTGGTAGCATATGTGTTACTACAGGGCCTATTATGTTGCTCATTAAATAGCAAACTTCTCAATAGGCCATTATTTCCCCAATAAAAAAACAAACGACGGCCTGCATACTTTCCCCTCCCCTCTTTTCTCACAGATGGCAAAAAGTCCTGACTAATATCCTGCATGATGTTTTTAAATTGGAAGCAGGCCGTCTCATAGGGTGTGGCACAGGTGTGGCAGGAGCCAGTGGCTTTTATAGGACTACGTCTCTGAAAATGTGCCAAGGACTTGCCTACTTACCAACCAGTACAGAGTTCGACACCAAGCGTTAATGGAATCCCCCCCCAACCCGAATCTCGGCATGCCTACTGCTTATATAGAGTCTGTGCTTGTTACCCCTTTATAGAGGGTTTTCTTGATGTGCCAAAAAGAATTGTTTGATGATTGGGATAATGGTGCCGCTCGGACTGACTTGTCTCAGCACTTTATCGGTAGTGAAAAACCCAGCTTGCGCAAAGTAAGCACCGTGTCCTGCGTGGTTGTTCGCTTGCGTGTCTCCTGCCATTCAAAGCTGTCTGGTCTGCATCACGTCAATCAAAATTATACCGCGTCCACAGGTTTGTCGCCAAGAGGAATGGGTGGGAGGGGGCTTTGGGTTGTTCGTCACAATGTCTTCCCAGTAGAACAGCCTTTTCATGCCCTAGCATAATGTCACCGGGTGACATCCCGGCCTGATGTGATGTGGCATTCACTAAAGGTCACGTTAGGCATCTCTGCTCCATCTGCATCTGCTGAAGTGGCAGCCGTCATATGGGCGCTGGCATCGGCCATTACCAGGGCCCTTAGGGGAGGGGACGTGATGTTTTGAGGATTTTTTAGAGGGATTTTGATCTTGTTGCTGCGGGGCTGAGTACTGGACATTGTGCAGCTGTGGACCCACGACACACATTTAGTTTTACAAGGGGAGAAAAATACAGTATTAAAGATTAAATTTATTGTACTATGTCACTAGTTTCTACATTCTGATCTGAAGCTTGGACCACGATCTTTTTTCTTTTTACTCAGTGATCTAGAAAAAACTAGAAACTCCATTCCAAACTTCCAACCATGAGAAGTTGTCATCTGCCACAAACTGTACAATTTTAATGTATCTATAATTACTGGTCATACTATCATATTGAAGCGTGGAACTGCCGATGTTCAGTAAACAGTTTTGACCGGCGAGTACCTTCTAACGTATTTGTAGCATATTTATGTTTGCAAACATACTCGCGAGTACGTTCAAACATTTGAATGTACTTTTAGGCTAAATGCTACAAACATAGCATATTTTCCCATATTGCCACTGGGTATTACTTGTAAGTCAATACCCTGTTGGATTGTAGGAAAAAAATGTCAAGCCTAAATCATGCACTGCAGACATAATAAATTAATAATAAATCATAAACAATGTTTTTTACTTAAATTTCAAACATTGGTATAAGTGGGCCAAATGTTAAAATAAAACCGCTTCTGAATCACTGCTTCTGACCAGGGACTACAGATGAAAATTAGCTTCTAGCTATTTCTGGTCCTATGGCATTCTGGAAAAATATGCTGTGTTTGTAGTATTTAGCTTGCACGTACGTTCAAACGTACTCGCCGGTATGTTTAAACACATCTGCGAGTATGTATGAACGTATTTGCGAGTACGTTGGAACGAATCTAAATACGTTCGACTTCAAACGTACTCATACTCACAAATACTTTCTAACGCAATTTCCAATCAAAGACTCCACATTGTGGAGTTCCATGCTTCCGTAGTGTCACACTAACAGTAGTAAAACTTGTTCTTCATAAAAATTTGTCTTAAGATATGTTGCAATTTCCCCTTTGCATCAGGTTATTTGTTAAATGGCACCGGGTAATCCTGGTTTTATAATTTCACCGACTTGAACTATTTGAAAACATCATTTTTAATTGTTATGACCTCTGGTTCAATCCCATTGCACTGAGCAATAATACAGCCTAGACGAGTTGTGGCTTATATGCGTAGATGTAGCTTAACTTCCGTTAATATCATGTACTTCTTAGTTACGACTGCACAACCATGACTTGGTTGCATCTAAATATTTCACTCAGTTTTGCCTCATTTGCTTCAGGACTTGGTTACTCAACCATTGATTCCATACAATCGACATGAATTCCAACACTCAGTTAATCAGTCAATTGTTCTTTCTACATCGTGACAATTAATCTATTGCAAGACAACTTATTGATCAGCATCACTATCGCCATGTTTTTGCTTATGTTAGGTTTGAAATTACACTGGAATGAAGCTTTTTTTTTTTTTACATTGCAATTAAATTTGTTTCATTGTGATGCACATGAAGTTTATAGGCATGACACTTGAGGTGAACAAATGAAGGACATACTGGATCCTAGACAGCCAAAAAGGGAGGATCTGAACTGGCGAGACACCTCTAAGAAAGAGAAAGGAAACAATCAGAGACACTAAGGCAGTGAATCCATTAGATGATGGGCCCTTCAAACTGGGCACGACCCAACAACGGCGCGCCAACAATCCATCCGGGCCGGTTGCTGTAGTGAGGGAGCAGTTTACAAGCCCCACAAGCAGGTTTTACAGCCCCCCGTTGTGTGTCTGAGACCCCCCAGGCTGACGAGGGTCTGAGTCTGACAGAAACTGACAGCGTTTATGTGGGCAGTGGAAGGGGGTTGGAAACGTGTAAAAAGAGTGCTGGTCGTGAAGCAGCTACTGTCACTTACGCAGAAGCAGCAACTCAGCAAACACTCCAACAAAACGCACATTTAATCTGATGTTGGTGTGGATCAAAGGTGAAGGATGCGGGGTGAGGCGAGTCGGGGGAGTGGAATCCCAAAAGTGGACCAATAAAACACCTGAAAATCAAATCCCATTGCTCTTATCGCGGCGCCATTCAGAGACGTTATCTGTGCAGGTAATGTGGTTATAAATTCAATTTCAGCACCGAGATTTCATTGTTTACTGATGCCGACATGTTCCGGGCGGCGGAGCACAGAAAGCGCAGGAACGTTCGATGCATGTCGGGAAAAGTCATTTAGGCTTCCACAAGGGGATGCAAAAAAGGTGTGATGGGGGGAGGCGGAGACACAAGGAGAACTGTCACTCTCCCAAGGACACCACTTTCTATATTCCACCCCATGTTTTATTTAGAGGGCATTTTGTCCTATTTAGCTGCGCATCAAGGGGACACGTAGCACTGTTGATGTTGTTGGATTTTGTTTGGCCAACCTGATAATCAGGTGCTCCCTCAAAACTCCACAAATCTGTCCAAACCCGCTTGTTATAATCTAGTTTAAAAACGATAACCGTTGGCTTTCCCTCCTCTGTGCAGAGATGGCAAATTAGGTGCGTTTTGCCTACTAGCCCTCAGTGATCGATGGCTTTCAGGAGTAAATCACCTCATCTACTAGGTAAAATCTTGATATAGTGGAGCTCCTGGGGATCCCAGCTGGCTGCTTATGGCAGTAATCCATCAGTGGGACCCAATGGGCCGAGCGGTCCTCCTGGGTAATGTTCCTATTGACAGACTATGATGTCGACACACTGACGGCAGGGAGACACTGCTGTGTGTGTGTGTGTGTGTGTGTACCCGTTTCTCTCTGCCACTATCTGTCAATACGATCTACAGAGCACACACAACCGCACGGGGGAACTATCACTGTCTGAACTTCTCAACATTGGCAAGAAACTGTAATTAACTATACAACAAATATAAATAATATTTTGATGTATATTCAATGGAATATAAAATTTAAAAAAAACAATCATACGTCTCAACGAGATGTTTCAAATATTTCTATTAAATAATAACAGGATCTTTCTTGCTAGTATTGTGCGCCACTTGGTATATTTCCAGGTTTCCGTGTTCCTTTTTCCGTTTATTGCTATCATTCGGGATTGCTACATCTATCATTACTACTGTCTTCTGGGCCAAGTCTTTAAAAAAATTAAATCAAGATTAATCTTATCCAGATTTCCAAATCCCATTTTCCTGATCCATGGATCAGGATTTTCTATCCCAGTATTTCAAAACTTGTCTGGATTGGATCAGAATAATCCTGATCCTCTTGGATTGAGATTTCCAAATTAATCTGAATGGCATTTTTAGATTAGTGGAGGCACATACAAATATTAAGAAAAAAATTGGGTTGATTTAAGAATATCTGTTTACACTATTAATTCCAGGAAATGCAAAATATACTTTATTAATATATATGTGAAGGTAAAACATGCATCACACTCTACTTCTACCCCGAGGTAGGATTAATTTTCAGGATCAAATTGATCCATATTTGAGACTGAAATTTAGAAATGCCCAACACGGGCTCAAATCTGGATTAAAGGCAGGATTGGAATTTCCAAATCTGGATTTAAATTTTCAAGATTAAATGCGGTTTGAAATACCCACTTTTGGATCTAATCTGGGTTTAATATCATCCACCAGGTTTAATCCTGGCACTTTATTCCTACTACAAGGTTGCGCCGCACCATTTATGCCTTGCATCTTACACACTGCTAATATGCTGCACCATCTTTGGGACTTCTTCTTAGCACAGCTAGCTAGCAGCTGGAAAGCTCAGTGATAAAACCACGACACCGCGGATGCAAATAGCGATAGAGTCACATCAGCTCGGACGTCGCCCAAGGTCCACGTCAGATGTCGGGGAAATGAAAATTCCAAAACGATTATAACCCTGACTATAACTTCACCTCTTGAACATCTGCAGGTGGCAAAGTGAAGGTGCTCTACGATGCCGGGGCGCCAGTCTGTCCAGTCTGTCAGAGTGTTCTGAGACCAGGGGAGCTGCAAGACCACATGGAGCAGGAATTAGCCAAACTCAGTCAGATTCAAATCAGGTATCACAATCTGATCAGATATCATAATTGTAAAGTCCCATCCAGCATTGAACTATTTGTCATGTTATCACTCTTCTGCTCTGTTGTCTCCATAATTGATGTAAACCAGTAAACAGTCGGCCTCACACCCCTGTCGTTTCCTCAAATGGTATATCCAATTTTCTCTGTCATCTGTGTGCATTGTTTACAAGCCGCCTCATTGTTCCCTACATATTTCATATTGCGGGCTTCGGCCTCCAGGCGACAAATCATACAGCGGTCAAATAATGTCCCACTAATAGATGCTTGGAGGCTAACATGCTTGCTTGTGCACACACATACATATACACACACTGCTGCTTTGACCATAAGAAGGATCTTTCCAATAAAGACATTACAGGCCAAATCTGCTTAAAGACCACTTGGTGGACAGTAATGGTTTTGAAATTGAACTTGGCCCACAGGGACACTGTATATATGTGTGTGTGCGTGAATATAAAGCACGTAATGTACGTGTGCGAGAAAGATTGAGTGAAAAGATTTGATAGGAGGTTACATGCAAATTTAGGCACGATAAAGCCGGCTGTTCACGAGTTGATGTTTATAGAACTATATTGTGTTTGTTTTACAGCACGGTGTATCTGTGTGCGTTTGTATATGTTTCATATTCTTTATTTGCATGGGTGCTCATGTTTTATTTACTTTGCTTTTCACAAGCGTCACTTCGGTGCAGCAAGACCACCTCATGAGGACGCCAAAGGTAAACACGCTTACATGATACCGCCATGATTTGCATTGAATCAATTTCTCCTCAGAGCTTCCGTGTCACATTTTCTTTTTAGTCTCTTTCGTTCTCTCTGCACATCAAACGCGAAGGAAGTTCTCCGACCTCACCCCCTCGACCAGCCGACGACATCCACTCTGATCGATATCAGGTGAAGTTTACGATCAAAATCTCAATAATCAACCGACCAATGAGGAGTACGTTTAAAATAATAAACTCGACATTAGGCCGGGTCGGTGTGGACTGTAGCATAAACACTCTTCATCCATTTTCACTTCTGGAGGCAGGCTGCACTGAGAAAAAAATTCTCATGCCCTACTTTTCAGTTACTTATTTGTAAAAATAAATAAAATAATAATAATAATAATAAAATATTGCATACATTTTCTTGCACATCATGATTGTGTCCCACTTGGTGCTGATTCTTTACACGCACAAAAAAAAAAATCAAATTTTATGTCTTCATGTTTGAAGCCTGAAATGTGGCAAAAGGTCAAAAAGGGGGCTAATACTTTTGCAAATGCTTATTTTACACAATGAGAGGGACAAAATGTTATGTTGCAGTGCAGTTCTACACAATAAATATATTGTTGAAGTGCTACAGCTCTCTCAGTATAATTTGACATTTGAAATTATTGCTCCATGATGACAGACTTTTGTTTTTTAATAAAGGGAAGTCAACCCAAAATTGTGTTTTACAATATTTGCCATGCAGCCTTACTACTGTAAACACGACATTCTGATTAATATTGTATTTGTGGAACCTGAATTAAGCGGCAAAAAACACCTGTTTTCCCCCCCATCTCATAGAGCGGCCATTTTGTCACTTGCTACTGAAATGACATTACAGTTGCTCAGGGCTCAGGTAATGACTAATCACGGCTCACCTGTGTTCTGACTTTTGTCATGTGACATTTGAAAACTGAGCTGTGATTGGTCGTTACCTGAGCCCTGAGAAATTGTGATGTCATGCCGCTGAATGGATAAAAACGGGTGGATTTTGCTGCTTTATTCATATTCCACAAACACAATATTAATCAGAATACTGTTTCGACTATTGGGATTGCATAGAGCATATAAGGAACATTTTTGGGTGGACTTCACATGTATGCCTTTGGAGTGGATCTCATTATATTGAAGTGTACCTAATGTTGTGACCAGCAAATGTAAAGCCAGGAGAATTCATTGATTTTGCATGCGTTGAATGTGTGTGTGTGGGGGGGTTGCTCAGCTAGTAGTTAGCGACATCATAAACATTGTTGCTGGTCTTGATGTGGTGCCAGTGACTCAGCATTTTTATGGGCTTCGAGTTGATCACACACTGCAGCCAACACTCACAAGTAATATGTTCATCAGTGGTACCAGTCTCTTAACTCCTAAAAGAGTAACTGCAAGGAAATCAAAGAAATCAAATGCAGATGTCACAATGAGCTCACAACTTCCTCTCCTGTATGACGCGACTGCTTAATGTTGCAACTGCTTAAATAAAAGTTCAATTTAATTTAACAGGCCGATATCACGCTGGTACAAAAGTGAAAACACAAAATAATATGCAAAAAGGCCTCCAAACGGAAATTCAAACCCCAGACTTCAGAAATGCGCATGCTAATCACATGCCACCGTGCTGCCTAACCCTTGAAACAAAATTCTAAGACATAATGTCGTTTTATTTCAACTGAATCATGTTCCTATGCATAATTAGTATTCATGTGTTATGACACGATGTTGTTTCTCTTTGATACAGACGTTTCTGCGTGTGCGGGCCAACAGACACACGAGACTAAACGGTATGTTGATGCATGCTCACGAAAGCAAATATTTTCTTTCATTGCTGCTGACTCAGTGTGCCAATAAAAAAAACAAGGCACGAGCGCGAGACTCATATACAGCCGTCTTCCCTTTTTCACATGGCCATCGTGTGTGTTGTGTTGTGTTACATTAACCCCCCGCGCGCGCCCGCCTCCCCAAACTGGCCTAGCGCCCACACGAGCAGAGGAGTTATTAACCTTTCAACTTTGACCTCTTGATATGTTAACAGTCGACGACCTCTGCTGGTGCAGGTGCTACGTCAAATCCGCCCCATTACGCCCCCACAGCGCGGGAGCTCACCTAGACTGCGCACAAGCTGGTAAGACACAACGCAGATGCAAATTGGATGCAAACTTACAATGATACAATGATTTGGAGCTTTTTTAAATTTTTTATTTATACATATATAATTTTATTTGTCATTTCTTACTCATTCAGAAGCAAGACATTTTCACAATATATAGCAAAAATCCGCATGTTTAGACACCTATTTCCAAAATAGTGATAATGAATGAAAGGAATAATTCCCACATAGAGGAATTGCTGCGCTTTTTCAGTTTCGAGCTGACTCTTCAAACTGCCAATGCTGTCGAGGTCTGTTAGCCTTTATTGGGCTTATAACAGGACGCCATAATGAGCTTCTAAATACACATCAGAGGAAGAAGAGTGTGTGCGAGTGTGTCTTGTGTTGATTAATCAACCTCTCACTTTCCTTCTCTCTTCTTCTTTCCTGTTTGATGAGCTCTTCTTCATCTATGACCGCCTCTTTAACCCTCATTATATTTGCTGGCATGGCGGCGCTCGGGGTCACGGCCGCCAGCCCCAGTGTGTGTGTGTGCGTGTGTGTCTGCGCACCACCACCATCACCCTCCGTCACCCCACTGTCAGGAGCCACTGTCATGCAGAAATTAAGGGGCCCTAAAAGCTAATGTCCCTTGCTTGCAATCTGCAGTCAGTGTGGACCCAATGGTGAAGGAGGGGCTGCTGGTGTTCTGCCATGTTAACTTTTATATCACAGAGAAAAGTGGAGGTGCCGTGACACACAATCATTTTAGTCTACAAGTCTTTTGGCATGATGCTCTTACTGTACGTGATATTTTGCTTCAGGATCTGTGTGTTATGTAATCATGCCAACAGGATAGGGTTCACAAAGGAAGGACGACAGTTTGCAATAAGGTCATATTAAATCAATGTACTTTATTTTTCCATTCAATTTATTCAATTATCTCATAGTGGAAAATTTAGAGGAAGAAAAGAATAACATTATTAAATTATTTTTGAGGGATACGTTTGAAAGTTTTAATGATTTGAAACATCTTAATTGTTTGGCTTTTATTTTGCAATTTTGAATTAATTAATTAATTAATTAATTAAATAAACTGAAACCTGAAAAGTTGGTCAAAATATGTTATAAGTAGAACTGAAAATAATTTTGTCTTTTATTGTGTAATTTTTTTTTTATTTTGCGCTAGGGATGAGATGAATGTTTAAAAAAAAATCTAAATTAGAAGGGGAAAGACAAACAAAAATATTTTTTAGGCTTTTATTTTGAAATTTTGAAATATTTTTGCTGTAGGGATAAGATGAATGTTGTTATTAACAACTCAAACCATTCCAACTTGAAATGGTTATAGAAATTTAAAGGAAAGAGAGAAAGAAAAAATCTTAATATTGGCTTTTATTTTGAAATTTTGGAAACAAAAATGCAGTATGGTTAACCTGAACAGTTTAAAGTTGGAAAAGATTGAATCTGTAAAAAATATATAAAGTAGGGGATGAAAATTTTTTTAAATAAAAATAATAATTTTGGGGGTTTTATTTGGAAAATTTTTGAAAAATTGCGGCAGGGATAAGCTTTAACAGTTTAAAGTTTAAACTGTTTGAATCGATCAATATGGGTTTATTTATTTCATTTATAATTGCATTATTTATATATTTATAAATATACTGTACTTGTGTTTTCCCCCCAAAATGCTTTGTGATCCACACATCATTTTTGTATTCTAGAATTCATATTAATTGTCTGTAAAAATAAAAACCTACTTTTTTTGTCAAATTGTGTTAAGAGTAAATAGTAATGTAAACTAAAATAACAGAAACATCTTACAGCACAATTTCTAATGTCCAAACCAGTTCAATACAGATTAACAATTAAACATTGTGAGTGAAATGAATCAAATATGAATCAGAATCAATGACAGCAATGTGGCTTCAACTTTGTCTCTGTCTTTTGTCCTCAGTCAAGATCAGCAAAATGAAGCGGAGGAAACCAGACGACGGGCAGGTACGGTTGTCTTGATCTTCTTTCTTTTTTTTTCCCCCATCACGTGAAAGACAGATGAAACCATACTTTGTGACATTTTTATTGTCACTGGAGATATCCAAATATCAGCGGGTCAAGATTGATATAGGACACTGTTGGGATCAGAATCACTGTCATGTCAGCGTGTATTCACGTGAAAACACTTGACTTGTTATGAAAACGCTGCCCCGGGGCCACTAGAAGCATAAAGGCAATCATCCTAGTGTGCGTTCTTCATGTGTGTAAATGTAAATGTGCTCTTCTTTGTGTGTGTCTTTGTTTAGGAGGCCCCTGCAGACACGACACCGTCGGAGGAAGAGTGGAACGAAAGGCGGAAGATACAGATGATGTCGCTAGTCGGAGGGTTCAAAGGTAGGTGTGTTTGTGTATTTGTGTGTGCGTGCCATGCTGTGCATTGGACGATAATAACACGACTGAGTGGCAGTTGTAGAAAAAGCACTGAACTTTTCAATCCACATTACAGAAGAAGAGCATGCCTTGAAGGTTAACATCCGCGCAATGACGGGCTCTGACATGCAAAATTGTCACAAGACAGATACACCAAACACACCGCTGTTAAAGTGGCTGGATTTTATCTTCGGCAGGGCAGCTCAACAAGTAAAACTTTAAAAAATAAAATAAAAAAACAAGCATGGCAGAAGTGATGGGAAAGCTCCGGAAGTTTGCAGATAATGCGGATGGTGAAGCTTTTGGAGTTGTTGACATCTCTCCCTATTAATGTGAACATGTCGCCTCAGGTTCAATGTTGGTGAGCAGCACGTCTAAAGAAGGTCGGGACAGCGACGCAGACCTCGACGTGGATGGAGACGACACCTTAGAGTATGGACGAGCACAGTATCCTTGAAGTTTTTATTTATTTGTTTGTTTGTTTATTCATTTATTTATTTATTTATTTTACCTGCGATTGCTTTTTATTTTTACCTTGTTTAAAGTCATGTGACCTTAATGCGGACAAGTGCTATAAAAAACATTTTTTTAAGGGAAAA
Source organism: Vanacampus margaritifer (assembly GCF_051991255.1). Taxonomy (NCBI): domain Eukaryota; kingdom Metazoa; phylum Chordata; class Actinopteri; order Syngnathiformes; family Syngnathidae; genus Vanacampus; species Vanacampus margaritifer. The sequence continues at coordinate 11,777,223 of NC_135444.1, read as the reverse complement.
GTATTTTTAATCGTAAAATAACATCCTGAAATCTGTAATAGACATTTTTTTTTAATTTTGTGGAAATTGGCTCACTCATTTTTGTATAATATTTTTTTGCGTATGATTCTATTAAATAAGAAATCAACAAGGAAATCAAAAATAAGTTCCTGGCAGATTCATAAATTTGCCTTCGTACAATGTTTTTGGTGTTTTTATCTTTTTCTCCTTAGCTTTCGCTTTAGATACACAGAGACAGATGTGATCATGTGCTCTGGAGAAAACAGCAAAGAGACGGCAGCTAAGTATGTTTCTTGAAATCTCATGATGGCTTTGAAGCTTCTTAGCGATGAACACGTACTTGACTGAGCGTCACGTGAAATCATGTTTCATTGTTGTTACGTAGCAGTGTGGGAACATTGCCTGACTCTGGAGTCCATCGGGAAATTTCCAAATGGTCAAATGAAGGTATGGGAAGCTCAAAGGACTGATGACAATTACAAGTTATTGGCTGATTCTTATCTTGTATTTTTGTGTTGATTCGTGTCTATGTAGAGAGTCCATCCACCAGTAGTGGGGATAAAGTGGAGGGAAGTACACCTGTCCTCCCAAAAACCTGCAGAAGCGATGACGGAGACATGTAAGCATCTGTGGATTCGCATATTCGCTGATTCCCCCCCCAATGTTTTTTAATATTTGGTGATTTTTTTAATTAATTTTTTTAGTTTTCCCTTCCCACAAACACATTTCCCCCCATTTTTAATGGAAAACAGTCTATATTGAAAAATTATTAGAATTTTTTTGAAGATTTGTTTTGGGTTTCCCTTTAAAAAAAATTATCCCCCAATACATTTCTTCTACTATAATGACATAGCTTTTATTCATCCATATCTTGTTGAAGTTGATATATACAATATGATGGAATCCCAATGAATGAACGCCAAAAGTGAGCTCATGATGCCTGGCAACCTTCAATCACCTAAAACTTTATTTCCACTCATAGCGACATGTGCCAGTACGACGGCGTATTAGTGTCACGTATATATATATATATTTATTTATTTTATTTTTTTCCAGAGGATGGGTAATATTTTGAGAATAAACTCAAAAATTTGCCACTTTCTAAAGTGGCTGATTTGCGAGAGAAAAAATCAGAAACTTACGACAAATACACGTAGCGTAGCTATAGTCTAATGTGAGGATTCGTTGGTGGTTAATGGGACACTGTTTATAAAATGAAAAGGCAGGATGGAGACAGATTCATTCTTAATTTAAGTTTTACTCGTCATACACGGCAGCTAGAGCGGCAACACTTCCTGATACCCTATCAGCTGACTAACACTAACCAATCAGAAGCTAGCATACTTTAAGTAAATGCAAGTGAATGAAGGAGAGCAGCTGATTCGACACATCAACTTAGATTCTTGCACAATAAAAATACCAAAATGTATGAATGTGTAAATAATAATTCTGGAAACATAAATGTACAAGTAAATATACATTTTAACAAATTAACTTAAATGCTTGATTTTCAGGGTGTGGACCTTCGCAAAGTGAAGCGTCTGCCGCTGGCCGTACCCGACGCTTCAAACATCATATGGTTAATCTCTGCTAAAGCAATTACTATCTCCTTATTTGAAAACCCGACCGAAATGTATTGGCACAAAATCCGAGTAGTACGTGTAGGATTTGTTGTAAGTTTCTGTGTTTTTTTTCTCTCGCAAATTTATGAACTGGCAAATTTGTCACTTTATAAACTTGCAAATGCAAATTTTCAAGTTTTTTTTTTTTACGGATTATTACCCCTCTTGAAAAAAATATATATATATACGTGGCCATAATACGCCGTCGTAGGGTCAGCACTGTTATTGACATAAAAAATTTTTTTTAAAAACAAAGCAATAGATCAACAGCAAAAGTCTGTCCTTTCGATCCCAATCAGCAACCCTCTTTCCCCCAATCTCCCCACAGCGCCCCCACCCCTCCATCCCTCATCCTATGATAAATGACAGCACAAGCAACCAATTTTGATTGCTGCTAAATTTCATGCTCACGGTCCATGTTGGCCAGCCAATAATTTAATATGTCTTCATTTATAAATGACTATGCAGGGTCTAACTGGCGGTCTCTCGTTTGTGTGTGTGTGTGCGTGCGCATGTGTGTGAAGGCTCTCAGAAGACTCTGCGCTGACATCCCTGGATGCTCTTAAAGCTCGGATACGCGATTTGGAGAAACAGTTGTGTAAAGGAGACAGATTTAAATGCCTCATCTGCATGGTGAGTGGATGTCTTCATTTTGGGATGATAGTTGATAAGAAAGTGTTTGGAATTTTAGTCTATTCTCTGAATCCCATGGAACTTTTCTTTACATTTCACATTGATAGAATTCTATCTCTTTTTTTTTCAATACAGAAATAATTAAAAATAAAGTAATTATTATATTTGGAGATGTACATTGTTTTAATGAGATAGCAACATTATTATTTTTTTAAAGAATCTTAAAAATACATAAAATGATTACTTCAAATAATTTTAAAAAGCAACATATTTTTCTGACTGCCTGCACTCCGTATTGCCACTAATTGGAATTCTCTCTTTAAAAAAAAAAAACGTTTTTATTTATTTATGTTTGTACTTTATTTCATTCTTACATTTTCAGACAAATAATTGATGGATGGATTAATGGATGGATGGATGTTGTTTTAATCTATTTAAATGGGACCTGAAATTACATATCTGAAAATGAGAAAATGTGTGTGGCTTTTAACTAACATGTTCATTACACATGTAAAAAAAATATTTTCTTTTTTTAAATAAAATTAGGAATTATGTTTATTTGTATGACTCTTTGCACTGTCTACTGCTACCAATTTTAGATTTTTTTTTTTTATTGTATTGATTTCATTTGTTCTTTTTTCCCATTTATTTATTTATTTATGCCTAAATTTTCCCAAACTGTGGGCCAAATAATGGGTTGCTTCAATCTCTTTAGGTCTAGCCTCAAATTAAATCTGAGAAATAAAATACCTGATGTCAGGGGCTTCTAATTGTCATTTATACCTGCAATGTATTTGTCAGCATGCACAGAAGAAAAATCACTTTAATCTCCCGTTAACAAATCACATGCGTGAACAACAATCAAGTTGACTTGCAGAAGAAAAAAACGAAAAAGAAAAAAAAAGCTATTTATCGCCATCTAGTGGTCTGGTTGAGTGTTACAACTCCAATGTTTGGGCCTGTGTTTCATCCTGTAGGACACTTACTCAACCCCGCTCACTTCCATCCAGTGCTGGCATGTTCACTGTGAGGAGTGTTGGCTCCGAACACTGGTATGTTTCCTTTCTGCAAAAAATAAATAAATAATCATAAGCAACATTTGGAATTGATTGTGGTGCGATTTTCGTCATCAGGGAGCAAAGAAGCTGTGCCCTCAGTGCAACACCATCACCTCGCCCGGCGACCTGCGGCGGGTCTATCTGTGACGCCAGGCCCGTCATAACGGGTGGACTTGTGAGCAGCTGGCCTGACTCCCACCCTCTTCCCAATCTCACCTCACATTGGACCTACTTTTTAGTCAGTGCATCCACTAAAACAAAAACAAAACAAAAAAAAACATCTCCAAAGTGACATTTTAACATGAACTTATTTGGTGGAAACACCTTAGTAACACTCTTTGGGGCAATATTTATCAATTTTATAACCATTTTTGTCTGTTTTCCTGCAAAGCACATGTATATAGTTTTTGTGTTTGAATTGGTGTTTGTATATGATGTTGATTAGAACAACCCGACTGTATTTACTGTACAGAGTTTGTCTTAATGTTTGTTTGGCTCCTCCTCTTCTCATACAACCTCCCCACTTTTTGTCTTTATCAATGTTACTATAATAAAAGTTGTGGCCAAAGGGCATTATGCATTATGAAAGGGTCGAGTTGAGTTGAGTCAATGGGTCGATCTTAAGAAGTGGGTCACTGCGGGATTAGTCGGGCCGAGCCCAGGCACTCAGTTGGAGTCTCACTTGCACAATTCTCTGCCTTTACTTGGAGAGATTACACAAGTGACAAATCCACAAGGTCAAGTTGCACCTCAACAAATATCTGTTCATGATATGAGGTTTGTTTAATCACTTTATTTCTACACATCGGCCAAACAGAACAACTTCCAAATATGCAAACTAGGGATGGATGATATTTCTGCTCGCAACGGCGGCCGATGCCTTGTGGCTGTTTTACAATCAGGAACTAGAAATTTGAAGAATTGAAATTTGACATTAATTTCATACAATTTTAACCTTCCTGTTACGCCGTGGGTCAAAATGACCCACTTTGTTAAGAACAACAATTAGTTTTTCGCTATGAAACTTGGCACCAAAAGACGGTAAGAAATGGTTCATTTTGGCATATTTGCAATGAAAACCATTAATGAACTGTAGCAATATTTATCGGGATGCTTTTGGAGCATTGAACATAGCCAGGGTCAAACTGTTGAACAACCACAAATTAGTATTTTTTTGCTATGAAAATTCTCATCAATTAAAATGGTTACTACCGAAATTAAACATAGCCGGGTCAAATTGACCCATTTTCATGTTGAAGAACTACAAATTTGTATTTATTTATTTTTGCAAAAATTTTCAGTAATTCAAATAGTCTACTATGACATATTTTCAATTAAAATGGTTACTAATGTTTATTGGAATGCTTTTCGAACATTAACTCATTTGCTCCCAAAAATGTATAAATACATTCTATTTTAAATGTTTTAAGTGTCCCAAAGACATATTTATACGTTTTTTATGTTTTTGTTTTTTTTATGCTAGAGCATACAGAAGGCTTTGATGCAGCCTCTCAACTGCACAGAACGGTTGAAGCAATGGTAGTTATTACACAAACGGCCAACAGGTGACAGCAGAGTATAAGAGATCAACCAGGGCAATGTTGCAAACAAGCGGATTTACCCACAGTTCTAAACAGATTTGTGAATAAAGATTAAACTTAGCTATATTCTAATGCTAATTGATGCAAAACGGAAACAGATAGAAATATACTTTTTTTCCTGATGAAATAAGAGACTCCAATCTTTTGGTAGGGTCCATGTTTTTATAGCAATAGAACACAATATTCTGTGGGCCTTTGAGAATCAGTCAAAATCCAGTAAAACAGCCGGGAGCGAAGGAGCTGGGAGTGAATGAGTTAAACTGACCAATTTCTAAGTTAAATAACTTCAAATTACTATTTTGTGCTACAAAAATTATCCTCAATTAGAATGGTTACTATCGAAATGCTCTTGGGACATTAAACATAGCCCGGTCAAATTGACCCATTTTCATGTTGAAGAACTAGAAATTAGTATTTTTTTTGCTATGAAACTACTCAGCAATTCAAATGGTCTACTAGGACATATATTTCAATTCAAACGGTTAATAATGTTTATCGGAATGCTTTTGGAGTATTAAACATAGGCTGGGTCAAATTGACCAGGGAACATTATAGTTGTTCCTGAGAAATCAATCTAACAGGAGGGTTAAGGAGAAATGCTGTATTGGGATATGTAGGCCTTTCTTTAAAATAATCTTTCATAGTTTTTTGTTTGTTTGTTTGTTTGTTTGGGGGGTGGGGGTGGGGGGTGTATTTTATGCATCAAAAGTACTCGGGGTATCGGCACTTGGTATCGGCACTTGGTATCGGCACTTGGTATCGGTGTAGGTGATTACTCAAGAGTTGAGTGTGCGTATAAAAAAATGGTATTGAAAATCCCTCATGTAAACTTATGCCAGCTGTCATTATACGAGGGCTACCTGTGGACCCTTCCAGGTGTGAATGGGCTGGATATAAACAAGCTGGCCCAGCACGCAGACATGCGATTGGTCCGCGGATGTTGCATAGGCGAGACGGCGGTAATTGAGGTTGACAGTGAGCCGATCAGCGAATCCTTCAGTAAACATCACGCCTGACTGAGCGGTCCACTCCACATCTCCTCAAGGGTGCAGAACGGTAAGAGAAATCATATCATTTGTGAGGGAATATTATATATATTTGTACTGTATTTGTTTGGATTAGAATTAGAATGAGTATATTATATATATATATAAATTGGGGGGCTTGGATGTTGATTGGATGACCAGGTACAAGTAAGATATGAACAAATAGAATCGTATCAATATACACTAAAACACAACAGAATGCCTGTTTTATGTAACTTTGTAGTCTAACATTTATTTATTGTTATTTTGTGTTTAATCAAAACATTTTATATTTAATTCAATATGCCAATAAAACAAGCTGAACACAAGTAGACAGAAAATATGTATAAGAATGTATAGATGCAAAATAAAATTCCTTGTAGTCTTTGTTGATTAAGTGAAATACAGTCTAATAAATTTTTTTTTTAACTATATAAATAAAACTCAAAATATTTTACACTTGCCATTGAGGAATTTTAAATGAAATTCTCATTGCATACACAAATATACAATAAAATTTGGTGTGCTTCAACAACATAAAAATAAAACCAGAGGCACTCACATTTGCAAAAATGTAATAGAGAACTGAAAAAAAAATACATCATTGCCTAAAACTGAAAATATTTTCTTGCTGTAAATGTAGAAAAAGAAAATCTAGTGTAATAACCAACTTTTTACGAGGTTAACCTGCTATGGAATTGTCAGATGAAGACTTAATCTCCTATATAAAACAAGCTGTTAAAATGAAAATGCTGTGCAAGATAATTGGGCATCCTAAATGAACTCACTTCGCACCGCAGCTATAAAAAGGTCACTTGTCCTTGCCCAGCCCCAATTAATCCTTCTGACCGACTCGCCACAACTTCATTAATGAGTATTCTTAACGTTCACCTGTGGGCCTTGGCCTGTCGCACCGCTCACCAATTAGGTGGAGGGGCATGTTTTCATATTTGAATTAAAAGGAGACGGGGTCGCTCAGTTAGTAGGATGAATTAAAAGTGTTGTGATGAAGAAGAAGAGATCTACTTTTAAACGTCTGTGTTAGTGCGTCTGTTTGTCCGTCTTTGTGCGTGCATGTACAGTTTGTGTGTGGAGGTGAGGTGGATAAGAGGAGGAGCAGGGATCAAGAGATTAGCACAGATGACTTAGCAGGACTTCCGGTTTAGTAACATTTCTATGGTAACTGGAGTACAGTGAAGCCCCGCCTAGTCGCAGTTCACTATTTAGGAACTAACCTACTCACATTTCACTCAAAGTGTATAAAAAATACTTTTTGTGTACTCCAAATAACATGTCTTTGGTCATCTATGTCAGTAATGTGAAATGACAGGTTGAATAATTAAAAACGTGCCACTAATTGTAGCCATTTCATTTTTTTTTTTTTTTTTTTTTGTTTATGGGCCATTCCGCTGAATGAGTGCCATTTGCTTGTTGCAAATGTACGGAAGCATGGAACTGCCAATGTGGAATTAAAAAAAATTCTGTCAAATATGTTTTTGTAAAATGTATTTACAAGTACGTTCAAAAATACATTTACCGCTAAATGCTAAAAACCTAGCATAATGGTATGGGGAAATGCCAAATGGAAATTATGTCCTGGAATCATAAAAATTACACATAAGCATAATGTTTCTGTTAGTGTAATGGAAATGGAAATATATATTAAAAAAAAAAGAAGTAATAATTTAAATTTGAAACTTGCGCATGGACAAATCAACACCTTGTAGCATTATGGGGGAAAATGCTAAGTTCTTAGCATTTAGCCTACATGTATGTTAGGATGTGCTTGCAAATACGTTTACACATGTTTGAAGTACCTTAGTTGGAATATATTTGCCAGTCAAAAACATTTACTTCACATTGGCAATTCCAGTATCAAAATGAACTTGAATTGATGTTGTTGTTTCTTTTTTATTCCAAATCTGATGTGTGAAGAGTGAGGTTTAACATAAAGCCACATAAATTATGCGAGTAGCATGTTGATTCAATGATACAATGACAAAAACCCTGTACTATTTTCAAAATAAACAAATAACGTTAAAAAAATAAATAAATAATGAGATAACAAGAATGTGATGAGATTTTAAAGCCCTGGCTAATAAGAAATCAGTCATTGGTGTTGGTGGTGATGTGACGTCAATGTGTGTCTATGTCAGACAATGTCAGGACCGAGACCTGTGGTGCTAAGTGGCCCATCCGGAGCAGGCAAGAGCACGCTGATGAAGAGGCTGATGAAGGACCATGAAGGAGTTTTTGGATTCAGCGTGTCACGTAAGTGGAACAAACACTTCCTGTCAGTAAGCAGGAGAAAAAAGTGCAGTTTGTCTGTTACTATCGGATGGGCTTTTTATTCTATATTCTAATCTTAACAACATCTTTGATTTACAATAACCTTTCATAGGCAACAAGGTGTCCTTGTGGTTAGCACGTATGCCTCGCAGTTTTGAGATTTAGAGTCAAATCTCAGCTGCCTTCTTGGGTGGCATTGACATGCTCTCACTGTGCCTGCTAACTTCAGGTTGATGGAAATTTTAAAATTGTCTCTAGGTGTAAATGGGATTGTAGCTGTTTGTCTATATGGCAACTGGATAGATGTAACTTCTCACAACTGATATGTTTGTTTGAAATATCTCGATATACATTATTTTCCATGTTTGCATGGCTAAGAGGAAGTTCCATTTGCTTCCATTCATTTCTGACCGCTTTTTTGAACGAAGATTTTTGGGATGGCAGCTCTACTGTTCATTGTCTCATTTTTTATTTTATTTTTTTAAATAAAAAAACTCACAATTTTTTTTTGACTGGTCCACATCTAATGCTGTTGTGTTCTCCACATAGACACAACAAGGAACCCTCGGCCTGGAGAGGAAAACGGCAAAGGTACTACCGAGTCGGGGATCAAACCTGTGGCAATCTGGATGTTTTAGCAGCTGCGCTGTAGTAGCCCCAGACACAGATTTTCACCTGAACACAGATTTTCACCTGATTCTGAAATATTTTAATAAGTTATAGAAAATTGTATCCCCCACCCGAGCCTGCCCCGATGCTCCTGCATCACTTCTTACTCCCAAGTGAACTGACAAAATGGTTTTGTTTGTTACTTCCCACACCATCTCCCTTCTTATAGGCCGGGATAAAGCTGTGTGTGTGTGTGTGTGTGCCTGTTCTGCTTTCTCCGTAGGCCTCAACTCGCTCCCCATGCTTCTGGGGGCTACTTTACTGCCCGTAGCAGACGCCTTTTCCTCAGAAGACTTAGACAAGTCATTTTCGTGTCCAAATGAATCTGAAAGCACACATGAAGGTGACCGCCCGTGTGATTCCATATCTTAAGGCAGAGGGATGGGGGTTACTTTCATCACCCTGGAACGCTCTCTTTGGATTTAGAGGAAGTGCTCTTTGGATCTGAAAAAAAGAGAAGAATATTTTGGGAATCACATTAATACATAAGTACACTTTGGAGTAAAAAGCTTTTGAAAATAGCCCCCCGTGATGCCTCCGTAGTCACTCCTGTTGTCCTGTCCCGTTTGTGGGGTTGTCCACAAAAACTGAACCTCTGAGTAGAACGTAAACAAGCTGCAACCAATCATTAGCATGGTATTTTTCAAATGATGCTAACTTTTTTGGTACACACATTTCCTAATCACAATTTCCTCTAATGCTAATGATTGAGTGTTTCATTATAGATTGCAGTGTGTTTCTTTAGGCGGAAAAAAGAAATACATGTGGTGTCCAAGTGAGCATATAGAATCCAATTAGTCCTGTGCTACCATTATACTGCATGGACAGTTTCCGATATATGATCCCTTTACACAGATTATCACTTCATCACCCGAGAGGCCATGCAGGAGGGCATCCAACGGGGAGATTTTATTGAGAACGCCGAGTTCTCAGGCAACATGTATGGAACAAGGTAAACATCTGACAACCGCGGAAGCTGCTGCCATACGAGGGAATCGTAATAAATTAGAATATTACAGGAAAAAAGTCAATGTATTTCAGTTGTTCAATTTAAAAAGTGATTCACTTTTAGAGAATCTTGCATCTGAATACATTTAAATATTTTAGAATGCATACATCATATCATTATCAGTCAGATCAATATCATTTATTATACATACTATTAAACAAATACTTTTCAGAGAACTTATTCTTATCTAATTTCAATGGTAAACATCTTTTTTACTAATGTCAGATTTTAGTTTTTGAGATTAATTTTTGAGGTGAATTTTAGGGTTTTGTTTAAAGATTAAAACATTTTTTTTTTTTAAATAAATAAAAACTTCTCTGCACACAAAATAGCCTTTAAAAAATAACTTACCATACATAATGCTCATACTGAGAAGGAAAAAAAAACATTAAATGTTTTTTTTTAAAACCATATATATCTATCTAGCTGCTGGCTAGCATTCAAGAGCTAACTACCTGTCTAGCTGCTAGCTAGCATTGGCTCGACTTTTATGCTTATCTAATCAAAACGTGTTCCCACAGCTTTGCTAAACTTGGTAACTGTACTGGGGGAAACAACAAAATTAGCAAAATTAGCAAATGATCACAAGTAAAGAATAAAGCCTCTTTTTTTAGACTTGAGAATTTCTGAACACCATAAGTTGTTTTTTAGGCTAGCACAAGAGGACATGTTCACCACGAGAGAATCCTTTTTGACTAAGTAAGGAGTAGAAAGTCCAGATATCGGTTTTAAAACGTATGGAGTAAAAGTAAAAAGTGGACAGAAAAATAGATACTCAAGTACAGCGTCTAAGTATTTATGGTTACTTCCTGCCACTTGTACAGTGTTATCTATTGCCAGACATCCCATGAATAGGTAACCCATTTGAACACTTTAATTCAATACAGTGGACAAGAACATTAGTTGCCTTGTGTAAGAGCACAGTCAGGGTTCAAGAGGATCAAGAGGATATTAAACGTCTTGGGACAGATGGCGCTTTAACCCCTGATGCTACAACGCAAGTGTGTATTGCGTCACATTCAATCTCACCTTCTTATTGGGAGGTGGGCGCAAAAAGTGCGAGCGGCTCGGATCAACGCAAGCCATCCTCTTAGCTTGCTCGCTTCATGTGGGAAGTCAACAAGTGCGTGTACTGTATGTGTTTCATAGTAAAGCTGCCATAGAAGACGTGCAGGCCCAAAACCTGATCTGCATCCTGGATGTGGACATCCAAGGTGTGAGGAGGATTAAAGAGACGGACCTCAACCCCATCTACATCTCCATCCAGGCTCCATCTATGGAGATTCTGGTAAAGGAGTATTTCATACAGCAGGCTTAATACTACATCACTGATGGAAGCATGCGTTAGGTACACCTGCATAATATTCTAATACAAGAGCTCACAATTTAAATAATAATAATAATAATAATTGAGTTGAGTATGCAGGTGTACATAAGTGTGTTTCTGTGGGAAAACTTACATAGAATGCAATGTAAAGACATGATGACGAAAGGAAAAAGTTTAAAGTTATTAAAAAAAATATATATATATATATAATAATTTCCGTAGGAAAAACGTCTGCGAGACCGACAGACTGAATCCGAGGACAGTTTACAGAAACGTCTGGAGGCAGCTCGCATAGACATGGAGCTCAGTAAGTTCAAAATTCAAATGACCTTAGAAAATCTCAATACATCAGCTGAATTCTTTCTCTGCAGGTAAGGAGCCAGGAGTGTTTGATGTTGTCATCATCAATGACGACTTAGAACGGGCTTATGAGGAGCTAAAGGAGATCCTCAACGATGTGAGTCGAGACACATTCCATCTAGAAATCAACATCGTTCCAAACATATTTAACAACTGTCAAATGTTTGTAAATCGCTCTCTTACAGGAAATCCAAAAGGTTCAGGAGACCAAATCGTAAAAATTCTTCAGCCTCTCCGAGTGTGACCAAGTTGTCCATCTTCACCAACACAGCAAATAATAAAGTGTGCGCTGAAGACATGTTGTCTTTGACCCTCTTGTGTTTCATGGCGAGAGGTTAGTTGAGCATCAGTTCATGCTCGGAAGAAAAAGACACAGAGATGGAAGTTGGTGTTATTAGACTTAATTAAACCAGTGGTGAATATTTCAACAATGCATGGGGATCATTTTATGTCATGTATTTAGTAGAAGCAAAATGTTAAATGGCTATGAATCGGTCTATAACCGTGGCAGTGTTAAAGAGGAGAGATAGAGCCTTAAATCTGATACCACTTCATTAGCCAATCGAATCAAGTCCAATACCTCATACTAAAAATGTGTTTTGAAATTTAGAAGCACCTTTCAGTGTGATGTGACAACAAAAATTGGAGTGTTAAAATTTCAGGGTTACGTTTTGGGGAGTTGATTTTAACTCCCGAAATGTATTTTTTACATTTTCAGAGTTAAATGATGTTCAGAGTAGGTGTTATTTAGCTAGTAGTTGATCACCTAGTGTTATATTAACACTGCAGAGATGGAATTAAGCATTGCTGCCTTCACATCTGCAATTCTCCAGGTTGAGAGAGACGAACGAGTCAACGCCATGTTCCTTCTCCTCGCTTATCACTGGGAAAGACGGATGATGATGAAATTCAAATAACATATTGTACCACATTGTCATATTGTGTAACCTGTGTTTGAGGATTGATTGGCCATTTTTTGTGTTATTGTGAAGTAAATGCATTGTGATAAGTGGTGGAATTGCTAGTTTTTCACTTTAAATACAAATGTGTGTTTTATTTAGTTTTTTAAATAGAATGTACTGTTTTACAGTGTGTGGGAAAAACTTGGGAGTTAAAATTGACACACCACTTTTTTGAGTCTATTAGAGTTAAATATTTAGTTGATATCAACATTTCTAGTGTTAATGAAAGCAACTTATTTTGAGTGTTAAAAAAGTACAACACTAGACGTGTAATATTACACTATTGTAGTGTAAAATCAACACTAATCAATGTTGGCTAGTGTTTAATTTCAACTACTATCAGAGTTGTTTCATTTCCATCAAATAAGACTTTCAAAAGTCCATCCATCCATCCATTTTCTTGACCGCTTTTCCTCACAAGGGTCGCGGGGGTGCTGGAGCCTATCCCAGCTGGCTTCGGGCAGTAGGCAGGGTACACCCTGAACTGGTTGCCAGCCAATCACAGGGCACACAGAGACAAACAACCATACTCACAATCACACCTATGGACAATTTGGAGTGTTCGATTAACCTGCCATGCATGTCTTTGGAATGTGGGAGGAAACCGGAGTACCCGGTGAAAACCCACGCAAGCACGGGGAGAACATGCAAACTCCACCCAGGAAGGCCGAAGCCCGGACTCGATACTTTCAAAAGTTTTAACTATATTTAACGTGGACCAAAATTGATATTTTGGAAATGTTTAACACTGCCTATTTTTTTGCTGTGCATGCTACACAATTACAAGAATAAAGCTACTGTTAAATTTAAATTGTTATTTTGTATTGGGTGTCATTAGATTGTGAGGTAGTACCAAATGAAGTGTCTGGTGTGTTTACCAATTGAAAATACCCGCATGTGCTTGTGATTGTTTACAAGTTGAATAAATACCATGATGGCAATCACGAGTCAATTTAACGCCATTTATTTCACCCGTCATCCAGTAACTCATCCAAGGAGGTGGTTGACAATAAATTGTCCAACCTAAAAAAAATCTCATTTACACATGAAAACAGAAAGGGTTGAACAATGTGAAATTAAAATGTAACATGCAAGTTCAAACTCATTCGCTGAACATTAACCCTGATATGTTTGCATTTAAACCAGAGCGAAACAACTTGGAACACTCTTACTGCAATGCTAACAATAAACGGATACACAGCTTTTTTAAGACGCATCACAGTTTCCTTTCCTCAGATGGCAGCTAGTTGACACACAACACCATTGTATTTCTCTGTTGACCCGCTACTGGAAGAAGGGACCCTGAAGCTTGGTGCGCACTTGGTCTCGCTTCTCCTCCTTCTGCATGAGGTACGCTTTGAGCTTATCAGTGGAGAAACACACCTTCGAGTGGCGTGATCGGTGGGGACCGCGATGAGCACGCAGCCAAGCGTTTTGGAGGCACTCTGCCGCAGTGGGTCTCCCCCTTAAAACAAAAACAAAAAAAAAGTTTATAGTAGGCCTGCAATACTTTCTCATTCACCCGACTTCATGACCCTTAGGCCTTAGCTTATATGTTTCAGAGTCCCTGATTGTCATGGTGGTGTCACAAGGTCCAATAATGGACTTGTGGACCTAGGACAGAGGTCAGCAACCTTTCCTGTCAAAAGAGCCATTTCAGGGCAAATAAATAACACAAAATGTGTCTGGAGATGCAAAACATTTGAAGATTGTGATGATGGAAACAGTGTGTTAGTGTTAGTCTAATGTAGTGAGGGCCTATGAGCTAATTTGAGCTGCACCATAATGGAAAAATATGCAGCATCCAATACGTAAAGATTCATTTTCTTCAACCTTTAGTCTCGTGGTTTTTTTTTGTGGGTTTTCTTATTATTATTATTATTTTCCGTTTAGACTTTTCTGCCTTTCTGTCAAATTTCTGACATTTTTGGCAATTTTATGGACATATGGTCATTTTCTGCCACTCTTTATTTTTTGGACGTTTTATGGCTATTTTTTGACATTTTTTTCTGACTTTTTTCTATGTTTTTTTTTTAAAAAACTTTTTTGCTATTAATTTTCTGACATTTTTTGGCAATTTTGTGGATATCATAATTTTAGGGATTTCATCTTTTGTTTTTGGACATTTTATGGTAACTTTTTTGAATGTTTTGTTTTCTGCCTTTTTTAATCAATTCTCTGACATTTTGGGCAATTTCATGGACATTTTATGGTAATTTTCTGCTTTTTATCTTCCTTTTTGGACATTTTATGGTCATGTTTTTAAACATGTTAATGTCATTTTAAAAACGTTTTCATGTACCTTTCTTTTATCTTTTTCTGACAACTTAAAAATCGACTGCCATTTTTTAAATATTTAATATTCAATTAGTATTTTTATTTAATCATTAATTCATTAAAATAATATTTTATATGCAAAAAATATATATGTATGTATTTTTTAAATGATTATTTCTACAAATTATTATTATTTTTTGAAATCCACATGGAGCCACAGGAGAGGTACTAAAGAGCCACGTGTGGCTCCAGAGCCGCAGGTTGCAGACCCCTGACCTAAGAAGTATTACACTTAATGGCCCACAGGTTTGGGGAATACAAATACCCACACTACAAGCCTCAAAACTCAATTCTCTATCTAAAGTGATACTTTCAATGAGACGCTTACCAGGATTTGTTATTCAGGCTGCTCTTCATCAAGTTCAAGGCTCCTTCGGACAAACCAGGGTAACAGCGTCCAAACTGGATCTTCCCTTTCTTGATGTTTCTGTCCTGTTCCCAGCCCACTTCCGCATGAAATGGGCTGTCAGCACTCAACCTGGAAGAGAGAAATTACAAAAATTCTCTATTTGGAATAAGAAGAAATATTCATAACAGTTAGGAGAGTGTTTGTGTGTGCTTACATAATAAACAAGAGAACTCCGATGGCCCAAACATCGGTCTCAGGCCCAACACCCTGGCCCTCCAGGATTTCCGGAGCTTTAGGAAGGATAATATAAACTGACAAAACAGACAGAAACATGATGTTGTTCATAAAATATTGTGTAGTTATTGACACTGATGGCAAGTTCACTCGCATGATAAATTGACCGTTATATAAAATAAAATAAATCATAACAGTAAGAATAGTGGGGGGGAAATGATGGTAAAATTGGTTGTTGCGTTTATGGATGTTAGGATCAGCTGAAGTTATTCCCACTCATCCATCCATCCATCCATCCATCCATCCATCCATCCATCCATCCAAGTGCACCTTTGCTGCGGCGCTCTGTTGAAGGCCATGACAGTCAAAGATTTAGTGTATTAGAGATTTATAACACGGCAAAAAGTCAAACTAGCATTCCCTCATCACCTTTGCTCTCCGACAGGCCGTGGAGGTGCTCAGTGTGGAGGGGCTGGCCGGGCGTGAAAGACAGAGCAGAGCCGAAGTCCACAATCTTCAGGTGGTTGCCGTCATCCACCAGCATGTTGTCAGACTTGAGGTCCAAGTGGACCACTCGCCGGCCGTGAAGGTAGTCAACTGCACTCAGGATCTGACCCAGCAGCTCGGCCACGTTAGCCTCCGAGTACACGTCTCTGCAAAACATACACGTGGAGGAGTCACATCAATATGGGAGTGCTGTTAATGCTGTACGCGACTTGGCCACTTAGGGGCAGTGTGGGTCATTGTATTGCGATAGATACACCTTGTAGTTAAATTAAGGAGTAGAAGAAGAAACAGCGCTTGAGTACAGTATATTCAAAAACAAAACTAAACAAAACTTTATTTATTTATTACATTATTTATTTACAGCCTTGGAAGAGCATATGTCCGTGAGTACGATTAAAACGTTTGTCTGTGCACCTTCCTGCAGCATTTGTGTATGAATACCCGTTGTTTGGAGGGATTTGAGTGCCGTGAGTAGCATGCTAATTTTTGCTAGCGGGTCAATGGTGTATTCCATTGTGTATTAGCTTTGAGCTAGCTATGTTTGGAAAGTAATACAAAACGAAAGTGTAATTTATATTTGCGTGTGCTCTTCGTGTAAATCTCTTTGTTTTAATGCGTTTTTAGTTTTACAGTTAGCTTCAACTGGATGTAATAAACGGCTTGAGTTGAAACTAGTAACATTGGGGGCTCATTTTGAGGGGCTGTTCGCATCTGCCTCTTATTGTTTTTGTTTGTTTGTTCAAATAAACAATAGGTGAAAAATGCTAGTTGACCAATATGGATGTCACTATTTTACACACCTGAAGTCACAGTAAGCAAGTGCGTAAGTAGTAACTAGTGCAACATCACATGTCCTTAATCCTTACAATTTTATCAATTAAATGTATTGCGCCCCACAATGCATTCTGGGAACTGAAAAGTAACATAACATTACTTGTTTTTAACAATATATTTACAGTAATAGGAACCAGGCTGGCCCACAAATAACAAAAATCAATGTATAATTGTTGCCCATTGAAATGCATTAAAAAAAAAAAGCATTATAATTTTTTTAGATAATTTATTTGCTTATGATATATATATTTTGCTGAGCCTAATTTACTAGATAATGCCCTTTTAAAGACTGACACAATTGTTGGTCATAATTGTAGTCAGATACTCACCAAAATTTATTGGCCCCTTCCAGTTAACTTGCGTTACTCCTCCAACACTAATGGCAATTAAAA
Source organism: Vanacampus margaritifer (assembly GCF_051991255.1). NCBI lineage: Eukaryota > Metazoa > Chordata > Actinopteri > Syngnathiformes > Syngnathidae > Vanacampus > Vanacampus margaritifer. The sequence goes on along the minus strand of NC_135444.1, from coordinate 11,760,015 downwards.
ACGATTATCTCACTTTTAGTGGAGTTAATAATTTCAATAGGGCCTTGCTGTATTTGTGTGTTTTTTAGTGCTGTAGTGATTTCAAACATCTCTCACCTTGCAGCTAGACTGTAGAGCAACTCTTTGCCAGGACAGAGCTCCTCCACCAGCACCAGGTAGCAAGAAGTGATGTAAGCAGTGTGCAGTTGTACCAGGTGGGAATGGTGAAGCCTCCTCAGCAGCTGATATTCCTTCAGGACCAACTGTCTCTGCTCTGCCCGGTAAGGCGTGATCTTAGCGGCAAACACTTGACAGGTCTCAGCATCGCGACATAAGTTGACCACACTGAAGCGACCCCTGGGGTGATGATGACGACAAATAATGAGCCATGAAACACGAGGGCGGAGCTTTGCTTAATGCAAGCTTTCAAGAGCTTAATAAAATCCCAACCTATTGATCTCTGAGAGGAAGTTGTAATGCCTCTGTATTGGCTGACTTTCTGACCCAGTCACCTTTGAACCGAGGCACTCAGTTTGGATGAGAGGAATGTTTGCATCTGCGCAACAAAAGAACAAAAAAAACTTTATGAAGGCTCTTTCAAGGCCTACTTTTAAAGGTTTGTTGCCCTCACCTTCAGGGTGACTTGCCATGACAACGGGGGCGGAAGCATCACTGAAAGGTCCTGCTCCTGTCTTGGTGATGCAGCCCACCCTGAAAACATAAGTAGCTCCTCTGGGTAGATCCTTTGCCACGTAGCTGCTGTCACTCACATCCTCCGACAGGACTGTCCACTCTCCACCTGAGGATGAATGTAGCACTCCTTTAGAATTCGATTCAAAGCTCAGTAGAGCATTTGAAGCCTGCAAAAAATCTACAGCTGTGTCTCAACTGTGAACCTACCATCTGTACAGTACTCCACACAGTAGGTAACCGGGTCACCAGACTGAACAGGCTTCCACACCAGCAGTACGCCACCTCCATCCAAATGAAGCACATCAGCCTTGTTGGGACGGACTAGAAGATCTAATAAAATGAAGCATAGCAAAATTATTGGCAACAAGTGTATTATGAACAGTAGACTAATTAGATAAGGCTAATTTGATAATTTGATACCTTTTGCTTTTTTGAATGCTGGTATCTTAAAAGCAGGCAAGCGCTTGGAGGTCCTCTTTTTTGGACTCTCAAACCCGTGCTCCCTTTCAGGCAAAGTTGAGCCCTTGACAATTGGTGCTGTTGTAACAAAAAACATTTATATTAGGGCTGTCACTCGATATTTTTTTAATCGTAATTAATCAAATAATTTCAAAAATTAACTTGTGATTAATCACAATTTAATCACACATTTTATATCTGTTGTAAATGTACAATAAAATTATTATTTTTTCAAGTTTTTCATATTCTTGATATTTAACAAAATGTGGAAAAAGATAACCTAATACAATTATGGTTGTACAGTGTTTCCTCGCTAAAATGTGTTTCACTTTTCGCGTCCTCATTGCTTTTTTTTCTTTCAGTAATGTACCGAATTTATGAAATTCATGAAGGTTTGAACATTGAGAATGTTTAAACAAGAGGAATGTGAGAAAATGTAAATGCCTCGATGGGAAAACTATAAACTGTGTGGTGAGGGGTTTTAGAGCCTTAAAACATTTATAATAAATGTAAAACATAAAGCTAACTACTTTTGCGGATTTCATTTATTGCGGGTATTTTTTAGAACCTAACCCCAGCGGAAAATGAGGGAACACTGTATCTTTTTAGTTTTTTGATATGGTAATTTACTAATTTCATAGTAATTCATAAAGTTATTTGAAGTGAAGATAATGTTTAAACATTGTGTATATCAGCTGCAGTGCATAGGGTAACTCATATGTGGACGTGTGTGCTGCGCCGCTTCTGGAAATTCCAAATAAGGGCTGTGCGTTAATCGTTGTTATAAATAAATAATAATAATAAAAAAAAAAAAAGCTTAAGTTAATGCAATATTAACACATTTATTTTGATCCCTCTAATTTAAATAAAGTTCAATGTAATTTTTTTTTCAGTCAGGCATCTGTGAAACAATAAAAATTGTGTACCTCCTTTACTTAGATCCTCTTTACTGGAAGACCTTGAGAACAGCTTGGTCAAACTTGAAGCTGAAGCTCTCATTTTCTTTCTAAAGGACATGGTTGGCGTATCTGGCTTCATTATCTCTCCTAGTGTTGGTCCTAACTCTGTGCTATCTAGCTGCGAGTAGGAATGGCTAGCCCAGGACTGCCTGCGGAAAATATTCAGCAGTCCCAGCTTTGGGGATTTTCCCGCAGGTGGCTGAACTTGGAGAGCTGGCGCAGATGCATGTCTTTGAAGGCCATGGCCTTTCTTGTCTTTGGATCTGGGAGGCCTTTCAGGAGCCTGAAGAGAGGAGAGGCTAGGACTTGGACTGGGTGTTGATGACATCTGCAAGTGACATATGTTGGGGTTGGAGCGTGTGCGGTTGCGTGGTGGAGCTTGAGGAAAGTGGCCTCTGGGTTTGAGTTCTTGAAATGAGCGAGGGGATGATGATGTCAGAGGCTCTCTCGGGTCATCATAACCTTCACTCTCTTCTGATCTGTACCTCCCCCTGAGCTCCTCATATGAACCGAGTCTACTGGACGACTCAGAGCCACCATGCTCCAAAATAGATGACTCAGCCAAGGAACCTTGGGAACCAGCAAAGGCGTCACCCTCTGATTGCTCCTGATCCATCCTGTGGCACGTTCTGTCACCCATAAGGCGGCTTAATGGAGCAGATTCTCCACCCAACGTGGAAGTGCCCTGTACAGGAACAGTTGAACCCCTTCTTCTTGTGGGTCTCCGAGGGCTAGGAATCGCCAGCAATTTTTTCCCTCCCACTTCATCATCTGTGAAATCCTCCTTCAGACTTTTTGTACCTTCTTCGTCACCTGACTTCGAGGGTTTGGGTGAGCTGGGAGATCGGCGAGAGTACTCATCAAGCGACCTGCTCCTTCTGTGAGATGGAACATTGGTGCGGGAGACACTGCCATCAAAAGAAGTAGACTTGTGCATCGTGGGTTGGGTGGACCCCCGTCTCTGGCTTCGGTTGGTCTCCGTGTCATCTTCTACGTATTCTATGAGCGGTTCATTGAGGCGCCCTGACAAGCTCCTCCGCAGAGGCTTGCGACCTCTTTCCTGCTTTTTGACCTGAAACTTGTCACGTAATGTCATGTGTCTGGCAGACATGGGTGAAAGCTGATGAGATGAACTGTAGAAAGTGCTCCGGATCACGCTGCCTCGAGGGATTCGACCCGCATCGCTTCCTGAACCTTCGTCACCATCGGAAAGGTTGAGAGACGGACTACTGCCCTTGTTGAACCTTCTTTCATTCTGAGGTGTCTGAAGATACGAAACCTCTGAAGACGCAACAGACTGCCTACTCACACTCCGTTCTAACACGCTCCTCCGGCCAACCAGCTCATCATCGTCCTCGTCTTCCCCCTCCCCAAACATCACTTCCTCTTCTTCGTATGGACATTGATGAAGTTGCGTAAAAGGCTCCGGGATCCGCGCTCTTTCGCTCAAAGGGTCGTAGTCATCCTCTGTTTCTTCCTCCTCCTCCTCCTCCTCAGTTGGGCTGCAGTGTTGGAAGAAGTCCCAAGAGTCAGCTTCGTCGTATTCGGATGATGAACCACTGCTCATAGAAGTGCTGCTGTTCTGCTGGTGTTCACGGGGAACAGTCACTGCTGTATCTCTGAGAGGAGCATCCAGGAGCTCAGGAATTTGTCTTAATGTGAGCACGGAACCGACACATGTCAAAGAACGCTGGGGATAAAGAGGCAAAATACATTGCTGAAATAGAGTCCTTTGAAGACAAATTGCAGAATCTCTCATTTCCCCAACAACTTACCTGCCATTTTCTTTTTGAGATGAAAACCTTTAAACCCTTTGTGTTAATTTCATCCGTGTCTTCCCCTGCATTTTCATCCTGATCACAGTTAAATTTTTGTTTTATTTTCATTCAAGTTAAAAAAAACAGTTGAACACAGAAAAGCTGTTTGTTAAACAATAGTTAAGCCTCACCTGGAGCCATTCATGGCTCAAGCACTCAAAGGCGGATGGCCGCTTCCTATACAGGGTAGAGAGAAATCAAAATATCATTTTGCACACCAAAAGTTGATATTTTAAAAATTATTATTCAAATAGTTTTTCATTATTTGTATGAAACAAATCATGGGGTTCTGCTCCCATATAGTTAAGTAAGTGTTGTCAATTTTGAGTTTGAAAGAGATAGTTAAATAACAGAGGGAAAAACACTTTTTGTTGATTTATGTCTGACAGCTGTTTTTAACTTAATTTTGGGTGCGGAAACCAAAACTGATCTCAGTTTTTCTTAACCACATTTTGTTTTTGATCTTTTAGTTTCAATTGTGACTGCACAAACAATTTACCACGTAGCTGTAGATAAGTCCAACCTTAATCAGATCTTCTTACTACATCTAATCAGGTGGATTTTGTTTATCTGGAGGGTAAGTTGTGGAGAAAAAAACTAGACATGCTAGAAAAAACTGACTACAGTTTTGGAATCAGCATGCACATTTTTGTTTTAATCAGCATAAAAATCTAGCTCAACAAATTTTCAAATTGTTCCCCAATGTAATGTATGGAAGATGCCTACTCAGGGTCTGGTTGTAGAAGACAACGAAGAAAGGCCCGGGCCTCAGGACTCCGACTCATGATGTCAGGGGCATCCCAGTTTAGGGTCCCTTCTCCCACTCTCAGCAGTGTAGCGCGGTCCGTTTCACCCACAAAGGGGCAACGACATAATAGGCTGCCAAAGTAAGAAATAGAAAAGAAACAGTATTTACGATTGTGGATAGTTTTATGGTACAGCACTGTATATTGCCTGGCGATATACATACCATAAATATGTCATCACACCCACTGACCTATTATCGATAGAAAGATGTTTCTGTTATATCGCATAATACATCAGTAAATATATATTTTTTATTTTAGTGTGGGATCTGGATTTTGACTCACCAAATATCTGTGCCCACACTCACGGGTTCTTGGTGAACAACTTCGGGCGCAACAAACTCCGGCGTACCAAACATGCTGTACTGATGTCTGGATGTGTCTACTTCCTGGCAGAAGCCAAAGTCACAGATCTTGATTTCATCTCTGGGTGGATATACCATGAGGATATTTTCTGGCTGAGGGGTTTTCATAAATCAACATGAATAATTGTTTTAATACAAAAATGTAAGTCATTTTATCAGTATTGTCATTAAGCCAAAATCTCACTTTGATGTCCAAGTGCAAAATGTTCATGCTGTGAATATGTCCAACTCCTTCAAGAATTTGCTGGATGTATGACTGAACCTGAAACAAAATTATTCGCAGTGCTACATCTAATTAACAAGAAAAATATACTGTTTGATGATTTGAATCTCTTACCTCTTTCTCTGAGACTAACCCTCTGAGTAACAGATGGTCTACAAGGCTATGAGAACAGCAGCTAGTGATTATGTTAAAGAAGAAATACACTTATTGGACAAAATATTGTATGCGATAAATTTTTGTTTAGAAGGGATACATCTCTGTAATGAGCACCAGTGTGCGCCGTGTGCAAAAGAAGTCCAGTAGACAAGCCACCCTAGGATGAGCCAGACGGGAGAGCAAGTCCCTCTCCTGGAAGGCCCGGGTGCGGGTGCTACTTCGCAGGGGTAAGAATTTGGCAGCAAAGACTTCACCTGTCCCTCTGTGGATCACACGCTTCACCACTCCAAATGTTCCTCTAGGGATGAAGACATTCCGATGAATCATAGCAGAGATGAAACGATGGTAGGACGATGTGGATATGGAGCATGAGCTCACCTTCCAATTTCATCACCAACATCATAAACAGTGAATAGCTTTCTTCTCTTGCCCAACTCCACCTCTCTCTCCTGAGACCCAAGTGGACCTAAAATCCAATGAAGTGACGGAAACAGGTGTCCCATTAACTGAATGATAATATTTTGCTTTTTTTTTTTTTTACAGCCCCAATACGAACAATCGTGTACTGCCTCACCGTCCTCCACTATGAGCTGAGCCTGACACGACACGTGGCCAGCGTCATTGTAGGAGAAGCAGGTGTAAATGCCGCCGTCTTCACTTTCTGGGCACACTATGGTCACCGAACAACGGGCGGCATGCTGAACTATCTCCACATTGTCACCGGCTGTAAGTTCTTCTCCGTCCTCCAGTAACAAACAGTAGATTGAATTTATCAGATGAATGATGAAGTGATATCAGCATATAAGACTAAACTTAAGTTCAATTAAACTTTGTACATTTTGGAATAGTTATAGTGTGTAGGCAGGCAAGTTATACAGAAACAGCAGTTATATTGACCCATACATGTGTTTAGTGTACCAGAGAAACAAACATATTAAGGGTTATCGGCAATCAAAGTTGAATCATAATAAATAAAATCAGTTTTAACAAAACAAATGTGGCCCTTGAGCCCAAACCTTTGCCCACCCTTGAGCTAGTCTCACCCTTTTGACACTATAAAACTAAAAGGCTCCCAATAAAACAAATCAGTCAACAACTGAACTTCTTATTGAATTTCTACCTTGTACCACTGCGTCTGTGGCATCGGCCTTCCTGTAATGATGACGGTAAATGTAGCTGGTTGGCCTGGTTCAACACACACATCTTCAGGGAATACTTGGATGAAGGGAGGAACTGAACAGGACAGCAAAGAAAATGATTACAATTACTACTTGAAAAGAGTGATTATTATTTCTTTTTTTTAACACAGAAGAAAAGAAGTACCATCTGTAATTTCCTGCATTTGATCTGAGATGTAGATTTCTTCTTCTTCCTCTTCCAAGTAACACGTAGGCTGCTGCTGTGCTGGCTGATCCACGGATACTGGCTGAGGAACTTCTGCAATACTACACTCAGCTCTGAAGACCAAAAAGGCATTAAAGGTTAGTGTTTTTAAGTTCACAAGTGAAAATGGATACTGCTCACTTAGCACTTACGTATCTCCTAGCCTCTTTCAACCAACAAAATGTTATATTTTATATTATGACTTATTATTATTATTATTTTTCAAGTCCAAGGTTAAAGGAGAGAAATGTTGCAGAAATGTTATACTCACTGCTCATTATTGGGTGGGAAAATCCTCTTAGTAGTGGAGGAGGGAGTGAAATCTGTTTGTAGCCATTTCTTCACAAAGGCAGAAGACCAACCCTCTGAGTCTGCATCTAGGAAAATACAAAATACCATTCTGTTAATGAATGTCATGATTCAACATAGACATGAGTAAAACATACATTACCTGATATTACGCAGAACAGAAATAATGTGCATCTTACCTGCTGGCTTCAGGCTTTAGTGAAACTACAGTAAAGTGCCCATCACATCAAGATATGGGCATGTGCCCACTCCCGTATGAGAGCATCTGCCCAGCACATGGCCATCTCGTATTTGTGGCGGTGAAGAGTTAGCTGGGCATGCGTTAACAAGACGGGAAAAAGGGGAACACTGAGCGGTTACATGTTGTCATGACAATGGTGACTTACATGGAGCGGTCCGCATGAGGAACCTTCTGCTTTTGGACTAGTAGAGGGAAGATGGAAAACATGAAGGTTATAGACAATGAAAGGGTAAAATACCAAAAGCAGTTTTGCATTTATATTTAAGTACATATACTACGGCATCAGTGTACACACATCTACTTAAACTCACTAACCACAACATTAGGTACACTTGCATAATCTTTAAAAGGAGATCCAGTACATAAGGTGTATCAAACGTTATGGCTTTACTAAGATAATAAAGCTCAGTTAACACAATCAACACTTTGCAGCAGTAGTAGAACTACACTCCACCATACTGAGAGCTATTTTTATTTGATTTTTAATAAAACGCTAAAACTCTTAATTAAATTATATAGTTCTGTTTGATATCCTTAATAGATTTTTGTAATGTTGTGGCTAATGAGAACCACAACCATTATTTAAGACACCTCAGTGGTTCAGATGACTCCATCTAGTGGAGAAAAAGTTTGTGTCCTCTGTGGAGAGTGAAACATGATTAAATATACCCTACTGCATAAAAAAAATATATTCATTTTATTTTGCAGTTACTAGCTTCCAGTTCCCCTGGTATGATTATAGATTGTTTTTTGTTTTTGTTTTGTTAGCATACACAGTATCTTCAACAATTCTCAGGAGTGGTCAATAGGTAGACATTTAAAAGTTATTTCAGTAAATGTACCCTCACTACACGTAACCTTGACAACAACTCAAAGAAAATAAAAAATATTAGCATTGTGAAACAGATGAATGAATACAAATGAGTACTTTTCTCCTTATCTGTATCTTAAGCATGTGAAAAGGATAAAAGGGAAAGTAAGTAATGTCTCAAAATGCAATAAACATGATAGAATGGATGAAGTTCCCCAGACGACTGTCATGTTTATGATTATAAGATGAGAACAGACATGGACTGTTGTGAACGATGGCATGTGCTTTCTCCTTCATGTAGAAGAAATTAAAGTATATCCCTAAAAAAAAAAAAGACTCCCAATAGACAGCAGAATTACCTTATATAGCTCCAACTACCCTACCTTTAAGAGGCAAGTCGTGTGCCTGGTCACTCTCAGAGTCATTCGGGGCGACGTAGGAGGGGCACAGTCCGGCCTTGCACTTGACACAACCAAACTCATTCGAAAGCTGTAGTGGAACAAAAATATTTGTGTCTTTAGAGAGAACCTCTGACAATGATGATTATTAGAATGATGATTGATGTCGTATCATACCTCACACTCATACAGTCCGATGTCTGCCTCTGTTGCACTGAGGACTGTGAAAGACAATATTCCACTTCGAGGGTCATTCAAGACTGAATATTTTTGCTTGTCAGTCAACTCTTTGCCGTCCTTCATCCACCTGCAGAGGCAAAAGAGGAGCTTATTTCCTTCATTAAGACCCATTACAAGAGATTTGTCAGAATTCTGCCTTTACAAACCGACATTTCTAATATCAAAAGAATAATAATGATCAGATTAGATGCTCAAAAAACACTGTCAGCGTGAAATTTATTATTTTGGTTGTAGTTTTTAGTGGTGTAAAAGTGTTTGAGGTTTTTATTTATTTTTGCATAGTTTGCCAATCTCATGTTGATTAAACATGCAGTACAATTATACATTTTTACTAATGCACTTTTCTGTGTTTACACTATTACTGTTATTTAACTTGTGTTATCATCAGTGGGTATTGGAAAATGGCATACTGACCTGATTCTGGGCAAAGGAGTTGTAAGAGTGGAACAAGTAAAATGAATGTCCTCGCTGTCTATCAGACAAGTACTTTCCAGCCGACTAACAAATCTGGGTGGAGCTAGGAGGAAAACATTTTTAAACGCAGCAAATAAAGCCTTTGTGGGTTTAAATTATTATACAGTACTTGGAATGATATCTAAATCTAATCTCTCACGAGACTTACCCTGCACTACAACAGTAGCCAGAGTGCCAGCGCTTCCCATGGTGCTAGTAGCGTAGCACACATATTGTCCAGAGTCTTCCACAGTCAGACTGTCCAAGATCAAAATGCATGTGCCTGAGCTGTCTGCTGTGATGATGTGCCGAGGGTCATCCTCCAACGCAAGGCCATCTGAGAAGACATGTAATTTGTGTGAACCAATGCAGTTTGAGTGACTTTTTTTAAAATTTTATTCTGACCTTTGAGCCAAGTGATCACTGGCTGAGGCAATCCTGTAACCTTGCAGCTCAGCTTGACAGTCTGTCCGATCTTTGCTGTGCAGTCCGACAGCAGTGATTGAAACACGGGAGGGTCTAATTGATTGATAGACACAAACATACAGGAAAAGACACCATTTATCAAGTTAAGTTTTAAAATAAAGATAAGAGATTTGGGGTAGATCTGCTGTGATCATCATATGAACGGCCTACTCTTAGTGGGCAGGATGGATTGTTGCTGCAACTCCTTCAGGTCTTTGAGCCAAGAAAGTTTCATCACTGGTGAGCGGCCCTGCAGTGTATATCTCCGCACCGAGCCCCTGTGCTCGTGCCACAGCTCCCAAGCCTTCTCATCACCTCCCATTGTTTCCTTTAGCGCCACATCATTCAGCTGGGGTTGGTAGAGTCCAAAAGTTAACATGGATTGATTTGTATGTCAACACGTAACCACCAATAGTTTCTAGGTTAATTTCTTTACCTTCATTTTATTCTTGAAGGTGAACGTATCACAGTTCTTACTGGCATCTCTTTTCGATTTGCATAGGACAATGCATTCCTTGAATAGAAAGACATGTCTCTGGTGCCCTCTAGAGGTCTTTTTTGTTTCTGGAGATTCATCCCACACTGTGAAGGCTCCCTTGGAGATAAGAGAAGGAAGAAAAAAAACACAAAACCATCATTATTTTATGTCATGACATACATTTACTTTCTAGAGATAACATTTTAAGATGGTGTTGAAACTTGCACTGACCTGCCGCACAGGCTCGCCCAGGGCAGTCAAAGGGGCTGGATAGTTCTCAATGAGGGAGACCTGGTGCAGGTTGTCAGACCTCCAGGATAAACAGGACACAAGGGAGAAGGCATCCTCCAGCAAACAACAGCTTTGGCCGCTTTTGGCCTTGTTCTTAATTAGCTCCTGGAGATAAAATGCTAGTTCAAAACCGAATTGTGGGCAATTATCGGCAATGTTTGAAAGCAAACAAATCTAAACTATTTATTTTGACCTTCAACAATGCTTGATATGTCTGAATCCTTTCAACTGGTCTTTGGAGGAAGGTCAAGGTATCTATGACAGGAGCCTCAGGTTTACCAGACCCTGGTAACTCCTGTAAGACATTCCATTAAAAAATGCATTGTGGTGGGGACTTCTGCGAATCGTCATTCCTGTACGATTCTCACCTTCCAGCGAGTGCACAGTGACCCAAAGCCTCGAAAAAAATACACAGACTAAACACCAACCAAAGCAGGTTTACAGCCGTCGACCGGGGCGAGTACAGACGGTCCTTCTCATTCCACGTATGTTTTTCGAGGCTTCACATCACAAATCATTCGCCGGAAATGCGGAAGCACTCAGCTAGGTGCGCATCGTCATTGACAGGAATTGACGATTGACAGAAGTTTCCTCCTCTGCTATTGCTGCGTATGCTCGCATACAGAATCTCATTAACAGGGCTTACTTTGAAATATTGTTGGGTAGCTTTATCAGCAATGCAGGCCTCTGCTTGTGGTTGCCCGAGCATGTAGAGAACATACTTCTCAAGGGCCTCAAAGTGATGGATTAGATGCATGGCGACATCATCGTCAGTAGTACACTCTCTCAAACCAGGGAGAATAGACCTGAAACCACAGCTCATAATGTCAAAATCAGGTTGCTGGTCTACTATCTGTATTATTTGTGTCTAATATTGCAGTTGAGAGTATATGTACACATGTTTTGCGTACTTCTCGTGAAGAAGAACAATGTCCTTTATATTTCTAAAAATGATATCTTTCTGGTTGATGATGTTGATAGGAACATGGCGACTGGAGTCCAAGTAATTTAGTGGATGTGAAATAAACATCCTCATCTCCTTCACAAACTCCTCTTCACCATCAATCAGGCCTTGGATCAGTTGGCTAGCCAAGAAAATAAGTTATGGAAAATAAATTTTTACTCAGTCATTGACAATTATAACAGTGCTTGCTCTGTAATGTTTACAAACCTCAAAGCCCGCCTATACTCTTCTCCTGTGGAACCAATTAAATCAAGATCCTCTTGAGGTGCCCGCAATTGTGTGAAGGCCTCCTGTTTAAGAAAAAAACAAAACAGTGCTGCATTTATTTCAAACACACTATTATTTTTAATCACTATACAAACTGTTAGAATGGCCATCTAACCTTTCTCTTCTTCTCCAGGTAGGCTGGACACACCCATCCCTGTCGAGCAGGGTTGGTTTTGGTGGGTTTGGTTCTTACGAGCCATTTGTCTGGATGGACAGAGTCTAGAACCTCCACGAACTGGCCCTCCTTCAGTAAAAAACTGTCCTTGCTTCCACTGTTTGGATTGCAGTCTGCTCCAGCTACACACATTTCAAATGTCTAAGGAAATTGAAAGGTAACTACGTTAAAGAGGCTTAACAATAAAATGTGCTAATGAGTGAATAAATGCCCTATACTCTAGGGCATTGTCTAGGGCCTAGACAGTCAAAGAGTTATACTAATATTATGCAACAAAAATACTTCAAATCCAGAATAATACAAAAGTAATTAAATCAAACATTTAGGGCCTCATTTACAAAGTCCTGACATGCAAAAATGGGAACTGATCTACAGTACCAATCGGACGCACCTAGGATTCCGTCTGTAAAATGGGGGGAAAAAATGCTATTTTTTGCTCAGGAAGAGCCTTTTGCATGCAATTTTGGTAGCAATTAAATTTTTTCCAATCAAAAGTCCAAACCTCTCGTTGATCCTCTTCCCCTTCGGATTCTGATCCAGAGACAGTGCTTGCTAAAGGTGTGTGGGCCCTAAGGTGTTTTGGAGATGGTGTCCTCATTTGGCCTTCTTGGGTGCCTATGAATGAGAGGCACACAACAGAATTGATATACTTGATAGAAATCTGGAAAGAAGTAGGCCTAATGATATCTCTGCTAACCTTTGACTTGTAAAAATTTCTTAAGGCAGGGATCAGGAACGTGTTGATCCAAGTCCTTTGAAGGCATTTGGTCTGTTGCCTTAAGAAGCTCTCTGTGGTAATATTAATGAAATAAATATGTTGTCATCATGAGAATTAAATAAAACCTCTGCTCGATTACCTTTGTGGAGGGGTCTTAATTTCTACGGGTTCCATCACATCCGGTGCAGTGTCATAATCAGATGGACTTGACACTGTTAAGGAAAGATAATTCAATGAAGAAAACAAAATGTGTTAAGAATAAACAGTGCATTTTACTCACTGGAGCTGGTGGCGATAAGAGACGATGGTCTCCTCTCTTGTAGGCTTGTCTGAATGTGCTGCTCTGTCAGGTTGTAGGCCTCCCACAAAGAGACGTCTACATTCTCTACATAGTTATCAGCATCAGTCCCTGAAGTTGCCTGATGTTGACTTTGTGTTTTGTCCTCCGGCCTCAGTGGAGCTAACTGTAGTGGTGTAATTGCAGCCAGAGGTGGGTGCACTTGCCTGCGGACTGTCTGAGCAGGCTGTTGGGGCTGAACGACTGTTATGTTTCCATTATATGACGTAATGCCAAATCTATTGACCACCTCACATGTGTAGATGCCACTGTCATTAAGGGTCAGTTCAGTGATAACAAGAGAGCAAACCCCACCATCTGTGGCCTGAATACAATGTCTTTTATCACTGCTGATTGGTTGACCATCTTTAAGCCAGCGCACGCTGTCATATTGTCCTTCTACAGTACACACTAGATTGACGGTACCATCAACATCTGCACACTGGTTCTTAAAGGCCTCTTTCAAGACTGGGCGTGTATCTTTGTCAGTTTCGTAGCCTTTGAAGGGCATCTGGATCTTGACAGTGGTCTCTTGCATTTGTGGTTCATCTTGAGCACTGATGTAAATCTCTGGTAAAGCATCTTGGACTGTCTTCTGAAGAACCAGAATGTTAGATGGGGTGTAGGTTTGGGTTGATGTTTCATCAAAGAAACCACCGTGTTGCATTATGCTATCGTTGGCTGGGATCTCAGTCAAAGCTTCTGAGAAAGTTTCATCTTCAGAGATGTAGAGGAGAGGAATTTCTTCAGTCATTTGCTCTTCTTGTTGGTCGTCCTTCCTTACTATTAATTCGGCAGCTACTTCTTTGTCCATTTCAGGTTCCTTTCTCATGGGTTTTACTGGATGTTTGATCAGCTGTTTGGTGACAACCAACTTCTCCACCAAATCAGCATCTGCTGGTACTGACTGGCTTCCCTCAAGTTTTGGTTCCTCGTCTTTCACAGACCTTCCTGTCGGTTTTAGTATCTGATCTTTGGATGTTGTCACAAGTTGTTCATCTTGATCCGTCTCAGTGTCTCTTGACGGCTGTTTTTCTATTCCTGCCCTTGTTTTGCTTCTTGACCTCACAGGTGGCCTTGGAGGAATCATGTCAGTCTTTATATCTCGAGGCAGTTGTTTTCTTTTTCCGGAGTGACTATCCTGCTGATCTACTGATGGCACTTGTATCACTTGTGCCTCTACTTTGTGTGTAGTCACAAGTTCTTTTATGTGGTTTCTCTGTGTATTTTCTTCTCTAGAATTATTGACTGTTGCATTTGATGGCTGTATAATGAGCTCCTCAGTTTCTTTTCCAACACATTCAGTAGGCTCTCTTCCTCCTGCTGCTTTTCCTTTTGACCTCACAGGAGGTTTCACTTCCTCTCCTGTCTTCCCCACTTCACCATTCTTAATAGTATTCTTTGCTTCTTGTTCTAATATTTTGGTTCCAATGGACGTTGCTGATGGTTTCATAGCCTTTTTCTCCTCCTCGACTCTCTTCCACAATGTTGTCTCTGGGTAATCATCTATTTTTTCAAATTCTTTGACTTCTTCACAAGGTTTCCCTTTTTGCTTTGGATCAATTTCCAGAGATTTAAATAACTGGTTCTGTTGATCAACACCATTGCCTCCAAGAATCCTGCTTGGTTGACTCACTTCTGCCTTAACTTGTTGCTTTGCTGTTTGTGTCTTCTCCATCTTAACTTGTTCAGTCACACGCTCCTTCTCATCTAACAATGTTGGTCTTTTGTAAACCTCCACATCTTGCTCCATATTGTCCTCCTGCTGGTTTGAATCCTTAGCATTGTTAAAGTCTGTCTTTATAGATTTTTCAGACTGGTTCTCCTTTTGATCCCATTGGTTTTTAGTTTCTATTTGCAAAGACTGAACGGGCTGCTTTATGTTAAACATGGGCTCTGCATCTTGTTCTAAAGCAGTGATTGATGCTTTTCGCATTGTCCTCTTCTTGGGCTCTGGAGCAATTGGGTGAGCATCGGGTAGATTCACATTCTCAGGTTTGGAAGTGATACTTCTTCTTCGGGGTAGTATCATGGGAGGTTCTTCCTTTGGTAAAGTAGTCTTAGGTTCTAGAGTGGGGAGTTAGAAGGTGACGGACAATATTTAAGGGTATAACATTCATATATTTTGTTGCTGTACATTTATTTTATTTACAGTAGTACCAACCTTTTACAGACACCATTGCAGTCGTCTCTGCACTTCCTGCTTGACATGAGTAACTTCCACTGTCTTCTGGATTTAGCTCCTTGATGTGAAGTTGCAGCAAACTGCCATCCTGATTCATGGCATACTTCCTGTTTGCTCTTAGTGGCATTCTATTCTTTTTCCATTGTACTGACACTCCAGGTGTAGACAATTCGCAGCACAAGACTACAGTAGCTCCCGCTTCTGTTTCTGTGTTTTGCAATTCTTTCTTGAAAAACCAAGGCAGTTCTAAAAATGAATTAAAGAAAAACAATCAAGTCATGACAAGTCAAATAAAAAACAGAACTGCAATACAAAAATTCAACCTGGAAGTCAGTAAATTGATGCACACACCTTTTACAGACACAGTTGCAGTGGTCTCTGCACTTCCTGCTTGACATGTGTAGTTGCCACTGTCTTCAGGATGGAGCTCCTTTATATGAAGCTGGAGGAGACAGCCATCCTGTTGCATGTCATACTTCCTGTTAGCTTTTAATGGCAGTGTGTTCTTCTTCCACTGCACTGACACTGCAGGTTTCGACAGCTCGCAAGACAGGACAGTTGTAGCTCCCTCCTCTGCCTCTACACTTTGTAGCTTTTTCTTGAACAGTGGAAGGTGTTCTGCATAAATATGCACATATTAGTAAACTATTTTTTGGACTGTGGTAAATTGTAAAAGCTTCAAACTGCAATCTTAAAAATGGGCATCATAAAATCACATTTTCCATAAATGTCAAGTGCTAAAGGTAACACATAATTTGTGTAATATACACACCTTTTACTGACAAAGTTGCTGCAGTTTCTGCACTTCCTGCTTGACACGTATAACTACCACTGTCCTCAAGTTTGGTGTCCTTGATGTTGAGTTGGAGAAGGCAGCCATCTTGCTTCATCTCATACTTCTTGTTGGACATAATAGGCAGCCTGTTCTTCTTCCATTGCACTGGCACTCCAGGTTTAGACAGCTCGCAGCACAGAGAAATTGAGCCTCCCTCATTTACCTCTTTACTTTGTAGTTCTGTCACAAACAATGGTGGAAGCTCTGGGGGAAGTCAAGATCAGGGGATGGCATGAAGATGACTAACAAGGTTAAGTGACAGTGTGATTGAGATACCCAAACACTAAAACACATACAAACCTTTCACTGACAAAGTTGCTGCAGTCTCTGCACTTCCTGCTTGACACGTGTAACTACCACTGTCTTCAAGTTTGGTGTCCTTGATGTTGAGTTGGAGAAGGCAGCCATCTTGTTTCATCTCATACTTGCTGTTGGCCCTCAGAGGCAGTCTGTTCTTTTTCCATTGCACTGGCACTCCAGATTTAGACAGCTCACAGCACAGAGAGATTGAGCCTCCCTCAGCTACCTCTATACTTTGTAGGTCTGTCACAAACAACGGTGGCAGCTCTGGGAGAAGTCGACATCAAGAGATGGCATGATGACCAGCAAGTTTAATTGACAGTGTGATTAGATACCCAAACACTAAATACATACACACCTTTCACTGACAAAGTTGCCGCAGTCTCTGCATTTCCTGCTTGACAAGAGTAACTACCACTGTCCTCGGTTTTGAGGTCCTTGATGTTGAGTTGGAGAAGGCAGCCGTCTTGTTTCATCTCATACTTCCTGTTGGCCCTCAGAGGCAGTCTGTCCCGTTTCCATTGCACTGCCACTCCAGGTTTAGACAGTTCACAGGACAGGATGACTGTATCTCCTTCCTCTGCCTCCATACTTTGCAAGTCAGCTTTGAATGAAACTGGGCGCTCTGGAGAAGGTTTAGGCAAATAGTTTTATAAACAATTTGGGTGATATATATATAAAATGCTTCAAGATTCACAGGAAGTGATGGAAAATTACTTGATAATGTCTGCACAAGCAATGCCTTTCGTCCAGGCCCCCAAAACACCTTACTTTCCCTGAAATGGACGCACCTTTTACAGACACCGTTGCAATGGTCTCTGCACTGCCTGCTTGACATGTGTAGCTACCAGCATCTTCAGGCTTGAAGTCACTGATGTTGAGTTGCAGGAGGGAGCCATCTTGTTTCATCACAAATCTCCTGTTGGCCTTCAGTGGCAGCCTGTTCTTCTTCCATTGCACTGGTATTCCAGGCTTGGACAGCTCACAGTGTAGAGAAACTGAATCGCCCTCCTCTGTCTCCACACTTTGTAATTGTTTTTTGAAGAATAATGGTAACTCTATTGGGCACACCATTGAACAAACTTCATTATATGGTTGGGATGTAACTAGAACAGTCTTACATTTAATACATAAAAGGAAATCACTTCCTGAAAAAAATAAACATTTAATACCTCTCACAGCTACAGTAGCAGAACTCTCTGCACTTTCTGCTTGACATGTGTAGTTTCCACTATCTTCAGGTTTAAGGTCCATAATGTTAAGCTGAAGGAGGCAGCCATCTTGTTTAATTACATACTTCCTATTGGCCCTCAGAGGTAACTTGTTCTTTTTCCATTGCACTGGTACTCCAGGTTTAGACAGCTCACAAGACAGGACAGCTGTATCTCCTTCCTTTGCCTCCATATTTTGCAAGTCAGCTTTAAATACAACTGGGTGTTCTGGAGAAAGATTGTACCAAAATGTTTGAAATGGCTAATAATGTACAGAGCAGTGGTTCTCAACCGCGGTCCTCGAGTACCCCTATCCAGCCTGTTTTCCATGTCTTCCTAGCCAACACAGCTGAGGATCGTTTTCAGGCTTCATGCAAAGATGACTGATTAGCTGATCTTTGACACACCTGTGTTGGCTGTGGGAGACATGGAAACAGGGTGGATAGGGGTACTCGAGGACCGCGGTTGAGAACCACTGGTATAGAGAAACAATGCTTTCTGTTGGGCTCACATAGCTGTCACGGGAACGTACCTTTTACAGAAACAGTTGCAGTGGTCTCTGCGCTTCCTGCTTCACATGTGTAGCTACCACCATCCTCAGGTTTAAGGTCACTGATTTTGAGCTGAAGGAGGCAGCCATCTTGTTTCATCTCATACTTCCTGTTTTCCCTGAGAGGCAGACTGTTTTTCATCCATTGCACTGGCGCTCCAGGTTTGGACAACTCACAAGACAGGGAGATTGAACCTTGCTCCTCCCCTATGGTATTTTGTAACTTTGTTACAAAGAATGGAGGTAGCTCTGGGGAAATTCATCACATCATTTTATTAAGATGACCCACAAAAATACACTCTCAGAAAAGAGTCCCATGTGGAAGATTATTTATATCAAAGTTAATAAACAGTATAACTATCATTTTTTAGAGCAATTTAGGTTCAAAGATACAAGAACAGTACCTTTTACTGACACAGTTGCAGTGGTCTCTGTACTTCCTGCTTGACACGTGTAACTTCCACTGTCTTCAGGTTTGAGCTCCTTGATGTGAAGCTGGAGGAGGCAAGCATCCTGCTGCATATCATATTTGTTGCTAGCTCTTAATGGTAACTTGTTCTTCTTCCATTGTATCACAGTGTTGGGCTTTGAAACCTTACAGCACAAGGAGGCAATACCTCCCTCTTCAGCCTTTACATTCTGTAACTTTTCTTTGAAAAATGGTGGAAGTTCTAGGAAAGATTTGATTCAAAGATGAGAGAAGCACTAAGCAGAAATGTTAAGAAGACTTTGGTATGCACCTACCTTTCACTGTTAAAGTTGCAGTTGATTCTACACTTCCCACATGACATGAGTAGCTGCCATTGTCTTCAGGAATGAGGTCCATAATGCTAAGCTGAAGGAGGCAGCCATCTTGCTTCATTTCATACTTCCTGTTGGCCCTCAGAGGCAGTCTGTTCTTTTTCCATTGCACTGGCACTCCAGGTTTAGACAGCTCACAGCTCAAAGAAACGGAAGCTCCCTCCTCCATCCGCACATTTCGCAAATCTTTCTTGAAGAATGGCGGTAGCTCTGGACAATAATGGACATCCAATGCTTAAAATGTTAATATAATTAAAACAGTTTATCTATCAAGCAGTTTTGGCACTGCTTGTCTTCATTAGGGTCATGGATAAGTTGAAGGCTGTCCCAAATGGCTTTGGGCAAAGATACGGTACACCCTAGACAAGTCAATCGCAGGGCACATAAAATATAGGCAAACAACCATTCATACCACACATTTTGTCGAAATGTGGAAGATGCCAGTGTACCCATGAACATACAAACTTAGCAAACCATGATAATTGCAGTTTTCTTATTTGGAAAGAATGTGTGGAAGGATCGTTTTTGTTCTAAGATGTTCACAAGAACAGCCGATAAAACCTACCGCAGTCTTGTCATGAACCCCATAAAACATATAAAACACATTAAACTGATTGCAATAGCAATGTGACCTTACCTTTGACTGTAACCGTTGCAGTAGTTTCTGCATTTCCTGCTTGACACGTGTAGCTGCCACTGTCCTCAATTTTAAGTTCCTTGATGTGAAGCTGAATGAAGCAGCCATCTTGCTTCATCTCATACTTCCTGCCAGCCCTTAGTGGCAAACTGTTCTTCTTCCATTGTACCGGCAACCCAAGTTTGGAGAGCTCACAGTACAGGACTGCTGAGCTTCCCTCCTCAGTCTCAAGACTTTGCAACTCTTCCTGGAAAAATGGGGGGAGCTCTGGAAATGGAAAGATAAATGACATAAATGGGTGCACCTTTACTTTGTAAATCTGCATTACTTCCTGTATTACCTGTCACAGTAAGCTTAGCACTGGCCTGTGCATCGCCTGTATCACAGGCGTAAACTCCAGCATCCAGGGGCTCCACAGCATGGATAAGCAATAAGTTGACTTTTCCTTCCTTTCGTATTTCAAATTTCTCACCGTTTCGGAGAGGGATATGATTGCGCCTCCAGATAACAGCGGTGGTGAAGTCAGAAGTTATGCAGGACAACGTAGCAATTTCTCCTTCCAAGATTAGAACATCTCGAGGCTTCTCCTCAAACAAAACTGAAAATTAAAACATCTCTTTAGATAAACAAATCTTCACAATAGGTCTTGATAGACACGTCTCTCCACACCTTTGGACTTTGGCACCACGAGAAGACTTGCTGAAGTCCTTTCCTCCCCGACCACAAATGCCACAATGCCCGTCTCATCGGGTGTTGTCATGGTGAGGACAAGTCTGTGTGTGCGACCCTGGCATGTCATCTGGTTCATTTCGTTCCTCTGCAGTGGACTGGAGCCAAGCCACCACACACCCTCATTCACATTGGTGTGGCTAAGCTCACACACAAACATGGCATCTTCCCCTGCAGTCACAGTGATGTCTTTCAGCTCTGTAACAATTCGCACTCGCTCTGTGGAGAAGGACAGAGAAAGTTATCTTTGTAGCAATTGAGTGGAAGATTTGTACAGTATAGGAGGGGATTTTTGTGTTTACACATACCCCTCACAATCAACTTGGCGGTGGTCTTCTTTCCCCTGGTGATGCAACAGTATACACCAGCATCCTCCAGCTGCAGCTGCTTGATCTCAAGCATATGCGTATGTCCTTTCTTTGTAATAATTACTCGTCCCCCTTCTTCAATGACAGTGTTGTCCTTCTTCCAAGTTACAGGTACATTCACACTAGAAACTTCGCATGACAGCAGCACCGATTTGCCCTCCATCATCGCTTGGCTCTCCAGTTCCTTCTCAAAGAACACCGACGCTGCCGCTAGCATAAGGGAAAAAAGAGATATGTTACTTGGCATGTCAAGACAATTAAACTGTGGGAATAATTGTGTTTGACAGACAAGGTATAACAGTCCTCTCAAGTATAAGATTCCCAACAATCATTCAGATTCAAATTACTTTTTTGATCCCTAACAGGGGCAATTCCCCCAGACACAATGCGTCCAAGAAACATGAAAACAGCAATGGCCAACAGAGGAAGACAAGAAGCATGGTAGGTCACCTTTCACACCCCGAGATTTTTTAGATAAAAATATAAGGAACGGCGAGGGAAAAATAAGGCTCAAGCTCTGCCCCTATAAAGGGGGACACAGTGTGAACCTGGAAAAACCTCAGAATCATAAAGCCACAAGAATCCTTAACACATTCTTATCCAACACATTTCATTAATAATAATGACCGTTACCTCTCACGTTCACTTCCGCTGTCGTCTTCTGCTCGCCAAAGACACAACTGTATTCTCCAACGTCCTCTGGCTGGACGTTTCTGATGCTCATCTCAGCTATATTGCTCTTGAGGGTCATCTGATACCTCCCGCCTTGATAGAGCTGGTCCTCTCCCTTCCACCATTGTACAGATACCCCAGTCCTGGACAGTTCACATCGTAGGGTCACGTTACCTCCCTCAGCGGCCTCCTGGTTTTTTAAACCCATCTTAAAAGTGAGGGGAATAGCTGTGGATGTGGGAAAGAGAAAATTACTACTATTTCACAATCTTTATTTACACATAGCGCTCATGTCTTACGTGTAATAGTGATGTTAGCTACAGTCTTGGTATCGCCATAGATACAGCTGTAGACTCCACTGTCCTCCAGTTGAGTGTTTTTGATGGTCAGCTCCAGGATGCTGTTTCGATTTCTTAGCTGATACTTGAAATTATTCTTCAGCAGCTCCTGGCCTTTCATCCACTCAACAGGAAGGCCAGGTTTGGATAGTTCGCATGTCAATGTCACACTGTTCTCCTCCTCCACTTGCAGGTTCTTTAACTTGGTTTTGAATGTGATGGGAGGTGCTGGAAATACATCTTATAATATATATCTAGATAGGACAGTTGGGTATATTGTAGTAAATGTGAGATCACTCACCTTTCACTGTGAGCTCAGCAGTTGATTGGCTGTCTTTAGTCTTGCAAGTGTACTTTCCAGCATCACTCTCTTCTACATTGTTGACAAATAGTTTGGTGAAATTTCCCTCTTGTTTCATTTCGTATTTATAACCAGGCTTCAGGATCACTCTTCCTTTCCTCCAGTCCACTGGTGCTCCAGGTTTGGACAACTCACAGCAGAACACTCCACTGTCACCTTCCTTCAGCTCCAAATTCTGAACTTCTTGTTTAAATGTAACAGGAAGGGCTGAGAAAACCAACACATAAACAATCAAACATATTTTAAATTCTTTCATACACTAGCTGAAAACTGAAGTTCTGTAAAAGATTACAAAATAGTTTTGACAGGGATTTAAAATATTGATTGTGGCTGTGGTTTGTTGTGTAGAACTGCATAAATAGATTGCATATGATTGCTACAATTTTTTTTTTGGTGGGGGAGCATTTCTGATTCTTGGGTTTCACATAAACTCACCAAGTAAACTGTGATTTTACTCACAAGTAACTTGTACTGACTTGACTGAAGCCTACCTCTTACTTTAATATCGGCTGAAGTCACAGCTGTACCAACAGAGCAACTGTATTCGCCAGTATCCTTGAGAGTTAGATCTGTGATCTGCATCTCACACACCCTCCCCTCTTGCTTCATCTGATATTTGGCTCCCTCCCCCAGGAGCTGAGCATCCTTTCTCCACTCAACCGGGACTCCTGGCTTGGAGAGCTGGCAGTGGAGGGTCACACTATTCTCCTCCAATGTTTCCTGGTTCTTCAACTTTTGCTTGAACGTCACTGGAATTTCTGCGGTGTGCAAATACAGTGAGGAATGTTTACTTACAGCTAATCCTGTGGTCAGTAATTGCATACATTACAGTGAAATTGTGTTCTCATGAGGTGTCTCTCACCAGTGATTATGATTGTGGCAGTACTTTTAATGTCTTCGCAAACACAGCTGTAAACACCACTATCTTCTGGCTGACTCTTTCTAATGAGCAGCTCCAGTGTGGAACCTCTCTGCTTGAGCTGATACCTCTCATCGTTGGTTAACACGTCATCTCCCTTCATCCACTGAGCAGTGAGGCCTGCTTTGGAGAGCTGGCAGCAAAGTGTTACCCCGTTGCCCTCTTGCACTTCAATATTACTCAGTTCATGGAAGAATTTGACAGGTCGTTCTAATGGGAAAACAAGAGACATTACCAAAAATAAAACACTATAATATCATGAGTAACAATCGGTATCACGGAGGTTTGACTTGTTTTTGGTTGAATTGCTGTTCAATGTGTGTTTAGATCTTATGTGTATTCAAGAGTTATAGCTATATAAATATATATTTTCGATATTGCGTATTTCATCTATAAATCCAAGCCCTCCACTTGAAATTTCAATCCTGCCCCCGCAATCTTGGTTAAATTCCTCACTGGTTCCCCCCTCATCTCTGTCATTATTCACTCTTCTCACTCCACCAGGGTCATCCCATCATTGTTCAAAACTGCAGTTATCACCCATATTCTAAAAAAAAAATGGTTTAGAGCTCAACATTTACAATAACTTCTGCCACATCTCCAATTTACACTTTTCATTTTAGGTTAGGTTCTAATTTTGTATCCCCTCCACAGCTCTAAAATTACCTCTGATTTGACAACCAGCCCTTACTCTCCTGCAAACCAAGCATTTTACTTGCTCCCTCACATCCTGTTGATCAGAAATCAACACCTGGTTAACCTTTAACTTCATCATGCTAAACTGACAAAACAGAAGTTGTTCTTGTTAGTACAAAATTTCCATTATCCAAAGCTGGCAGTTTCTCCATCCTGGGTAACCACCACTACCTATAGCTTCCTCTCAGTTTAAATTTGTGGGTTTTCCTCGTCAGCCTACTTGCACCTGTGCAATATCAAACGGCTCCGTCCGTCACTTCAGCGGCCTTCAGCCGCTCTGCTTCTCAGCTCTGGAACTTTTTGCCACATGACCTCCGCAACTCAGTCTTTCTTACCACATTCAAATCTAAACTCAAAACACACCTATTTAAAATTGTGGTTTTTTTTAAATTTGTTTCATTTATTCTGTATAATTCAGTTTTTAATTGTTGTTTTGTTGATGTACAGTGTCTTGAAAGGCTCTTTTTCCAAAAAATTCATTATTATATCATATGATCACAATTGCACTCCTATATACTGACCATTCACTGCGAGGCAAGCTGTAGTACTTTCTTCACCACAAATACAGGTGTAATCACCAGCGTCTTCGAGAGTGACTTCACTAATAGTCATCTCCAGCTGCAAATCCTTCTTTCTCATCTGGTACTTGTCTCCTTGCCTCAACACCAGCCCTCCTCTCCTCCACTCCACTGAGTGGGCAGGTTTGTTAAGCTCACAGCGAAGAAACACACTGTTGCCTTCAATCACCTCCTGGTTGGCAAGCATGACCTTGAAACGTGGTGGTAAACCTAAAAAATAATTTGCCCAACCACTGTATTTGGTTTTATAAGGATTATATTAGTGTTATTGACAACAATTATCTTATTAGTTGTTAATTGATTAAGCAAAGAAAATTAAAGAAGTGTTTTTCAACATGAACGTACGAGGATGTGTCAAGTGTCAACTCACCCTGGACCGACAGCTCTGCAGTTGATTGGCTATCCTTGGTCTTGCAAATGTATTTCCCAGCGTCGCTATCTTGCACGTTGTTGACAATCAACTTCGTGTAAGGCCCTTCCTGCTTCATTTCATACTTGCCTCCACTGCTTAGAAGCACACGACCTCTCCTCCACTCCACTGGAGCTCCGGGTTTGGAGAGCTCACAACAGAAAAGCCCACAGTCGCCTTCCTTCACCTCCAAATTTTGGAGCGCACGTTTGAATATGACAGGAAGTGCTGTTTGGAGCACGCACAGATTTATGTCACCAGCGTGGAAATACCCGAAAATAATTTTAAATGTACTGACATGCTGATTTTACTTACGTTTCACTTTGAGCTCAGCAGTGGTTTTCTCATCACCTGTAATACAGCTGTACCTCCCCGCATCTTCCACTTGAACCTTTACAATGGTCAACTCAGCTGCCTTCCCTTCAAGCTTCAGCTGATACTTCCTCCCTGACATCGCCTCAGACAGCAGCTTTCCATCTTTCTGCCACTCTACCAGGGCATCTGTTTTTGACACTTCGCAATGGAGCGTCACACTACTGCCCTCTTCTGCCTCCTGGCTTTTCAGACTACCTTTAAATGTGGCGGGAACAGCTTCACAAGGACAAAGTAGATGGATTCACATATACAGGTATGTAGTTGATTTCATACTTGAAACTTCTGTAAGATTTTGGGGTGTTTTTGTGTGAATTTGTTCCATTTGTGTGGTCAGGGATCTGAGGTTGGATCTCAGAGACGTCCTGCCTCACAATCGCTGTTCTACTTCACCTCTGGCTTCAGGTAGTTCTACCACTACAAACTCTTTGAACAGTAAAAAATTATAACATTAGCAATTGAGATTATGGGGGAGCTAACTGGCCTAGCTCAACCACCAATTAGTAACTACAATAATGAACCGTGTCCAAATTATTTTCTGGTACGGGGAAATAGGTGTAGTGGCAATGTTTTAGACCAGTCGTTTTCAAAGTGAGCATCATCTCCCCTATGGGCCGCCAGAGAACATTAGGGGATTGAAATCCCTAATTAGACCTCTAGTCCCCTAAAATACACACCACTTTTAGTACATCAGACATGATGTAACGCTAAGCAATCACAGCCATAAGAACTTGTTTCAACGTGTCACAACAAACAACCTTAGCATACTGTATAACATACCAATGACTTTAACTGTTGCCTTTGTCTTCTGATCTCTGCAGACACAGGCGTAGATACCGCTGTCCTCCGGCAGAGCATCTCTGATAGTCAGCTCCAGCACGGAGCCTCTCTGCTTCATCTGGTACTTCTCTCCATCCTCTAGCAGCTCACCGGCCAGCCTCCACTCCACAGCGATGCCAGGCTTGGAGATCTCACAAGACAGTGTGATGTTGTGTCCTTCCTCCACTTGAAGGTTCTTCAGCTTTTGCTTGAAGGTTATTGGGAGTGCTAAAAAGCAACATAGAAATATGTCGATTTTCCCTAAACATTAATGCACACAAAAAAGCATCCTTATTCTGAAAAATGAATATTGATGTCAGGTTAACTAAACACTGTACCATTCACAGTGAGGGTCGCTGTGGTCTCTATGCTCCCACAAATGCATGTGTAGATGTTGCTGTCTTCTGGCGTCACATCCAGGATCCTCAGTTCAATCAGCGTGTCCCTCTGGCGAATGTGATATTTGTCGCCATTCTTGATGAGCTCATCCCCTCTCTTTCTCCACTCCACAAAGAGAGATGCTTTGGAAAGCTCACAGCGTAAAGTTGCAGTGTTTCCCTCCTCGAAGGTCACGTTGTGAAGCTTCTGCTTGAAGGTCAGTGGCAGAGCTGAGGAATATTCAAAAATATTTAGCACCAATACATCAAGATTCTGATGTACTTTGGTAATAGAATATTTGCTACCTTTGATTTTGACGGTGGCAGATGTGACCTGATCGGCACACAAACACTTGTAAAGCCCACTGTCTTCAGGAACAGCTTTCCATATCAAAAGCTCCAGCGTTGTCTCCCATCTTCTCATCTGGTACTTCACTCCATTCTTCAGCACATCTTGGCCTTTCATCCATTCTATTGGTATGCCTGATTTGGACAGTTCACATCGCAGTATAATATTGCTCCCTTCCTCTGCATGCATGTTCTTCAGTTGCTGGATGAATGTAATCGGAATGGCTGGAAAATAAGGAACAAAAAAGGATGGGATTGGTGAAAGTGAAAAGAAAGAGAAAAAAAACCCCTACCTAAACCAATATCAGGAACATGGCTTTACCTTGTACTTTGAGCCTCGCTGTAGTGTGGTGGCCTCTGCATTGACAGGTGTACTCCCCTGAGTCCTCAGGCTTCAGAGCTCGGATTATGAGCGAATTGATGGTCAGTTTCTGTTTCATGACATACTTGTCTCCAAGCCTGAGACTCTCAACGCCTTTTCTCCAGTGGAACTGGACTCCCGGCAGAGAGTACTCACAGGTCAGGGTAGCAGTTTCACCTTCTCGGGACTCTACGTTCTGCAGAGGCTTTGTGAACTCAGCTGGGATAGCTAAAAGGAGATACAGTAGCAACATTAGACAAAAAAATCATGTTATTGTTCATTTTGATGGAGAATTCCCATTGATACCTTTGACAGTTACAACAGCTCTCGTTGTAACAGATCCAGCACTGCACTCATACACCCCAGCATCACTTTGGCAGACCTCCCGAATTGCCAGCCGAGCCTCACATCCTGAACGACTTGCAAAGTACCTTGATGAGTTCCACATCAGACAGCAATCTTTGTACCACAGGATGTGGCAAGGCTTTGAGGTTACGCAGAACAAAACTAGACCCCCTCCTTCAATAGCCTCACAGTCCTCAAGCGCTTTACAAATGGTTGGACGTCTCTCTGGCAAAGTGAACATGTCAAAGCAATTAAAGACTAAATGAAATGAAACAAGAAAATATAAATGAAGAAAAGACTAAGCCTCACCTCTGACCAACAGTGATGCATAAGATCGTTTGTCACCGGCTGCAAACGAAATGGTACCAGTGTCTTTGCGGGCCAGCTGTCTAAATGTCAGCGTGTTGTAGCCTCCCGCCAACATCTGGATCTCATTAAGCTGATTATTGTACAGCAGAGTCTCGTCCAGGTACCACTTCACCCCCGTGTAGTCACTGGGACAGATTTGACACTTGAATGTGACTGTGTCGCCTTCAAGGCACTCAATGTCCTCCAGTTCATCCAGGATCACCACCTTTTGGCCTGACAGAGACAGAAAAATGGACTACAAAATCTCATATAGCCTTTATATTAATAAGATTGCAAAAATATTAGAAGTTGTTGGTTTGAGGCAGCACAATAGTGAATTCACACATTCTGTCCTGAACTGAACTTAAATGTTAGGAGTTCTTGCTAGGCCCATACCCCAAACCTCTATAACGGTTTGTTACTAAGAAGATTAAAGCCAGCTGCACACCATGTTTGCAACTGGTTTTCATGTGCTGCCATCCAACTACAACTCATTTGGCTGCGATTACAAATGTTGATTATCATACGATCTTCCATCCATCTTTTTTTATCGATCTGCCTCCGAAATGAAGGAACAAAAGTTTGCATTCATGCAGAGAATCGATCCATGATTGCCTTCAGCCTTTTGAATATCCACAGTCTCTCTGCCAACAACAAAATATATCTACAATGGCCAGTAGAATCTTCTTTAACCTTGACAATCGGGCACGTTTAAATAATATTGGCGTCACTTCAATTCTCAATTTTCCCTGTAAGAACGGCAAGGTTTGCCTTTAGTGTTGCAGCAAGTTGGTAGGTGTGTGATGCTCGGTTACAGACTACTTTGATCACGACTTCCCGGGTCGGCTTATTTTGGCTGCGCTGCTGGTTGGCTTTAAGAAAGACGGAAGCTATGTTCCCAGACTAGAACTTTACTAAATAAGTGTTTTCCTCACCCTGCACAGTCAGCTGTGCACGGCTCTGCATGGTCCCGACGTCACATGTGTAGATATCTGTGTCCAACTTCTCCAGATAAGTGATGGTGAGTGACAGCACCACACCCTTTTGCCTCATGACATACTTCCTACTAGATCTCAGCTCCATCATGCCCTTCAGCCAGGTCACTCGCTTGGCTGGCTGTCTGGTCTCACACTCCAGGGTCACTTTACCCTTTTCCTCTGCTTTAGTGTCCTTTAACTCTCTTGCAAATGAGTGCTGCAGTTCTGGAATAAGACATAGTTTAGAAATTGTATATGAATGCTGAGTATAGCAATTCTACCAATCTTTCAGTCTTCTAGAGTAAGTTATGACATCAGCATCAGTGCCTCAGCACCTTATTGTTTTTGACAAAAATGTGATAATCCAGAACAAGTACTTACCTCTAACTTCGAGCTTGGCGCAAGAGGCAACCCCATCGGCCTGACAGCTGTACTCTCCTGAATCTCTGATTGTGGTGTTCTTGACTATCAGCCTCGCCAAGTTCTTTTCCACACTCATCTTATATTTGTGACTCTGCCTGATTAAATGGCCATTTTTCAACCAGTGGATGGTGACCTCAGGTTTGGTGATCTCACAACTCAGCTCCGCGTCCTCACCTGGCACAGTCTTGACATTCAGCAGATCCCTAAAAATGTGTACTGGCCTCTCTACAATCACAGTAGAGGCATGTTCATTTTTTATATGAATTCATCTTGCATTGATTAAACTACTGTTTACCTGTGACAAAGAGCATGGTTCTGCAGCTTAAGTCTTTAATTGAAAAGATCACGTCTCCAGCATCAGACAGAACTGCATCTTTAATTCTCAACTTGTATTTGCGACCATTGTTGATGACCTGGAAGTGGCCGTTGGAGACAACCCCTTGACCGTTAATGGTCCAGAAAGGCTGATCACTAAGAAGGTGAGAGACGTGACATTCAAAAGTGCAGCTTTCACCCTCCAGTATGGATGTTGTCTTCAAACGCTGGATAATAGTGATATGTAAATCTGTAAATAGATCAAATAAAGAGTATTTAAATGTGCAATGTCCGGATATTTTAATTACACTGCTCTTCAACCAACCATGTACAGTAACTTTAGCCTTGGTCTGGCTGGTGCCCAGATCACAGATGTACTGTCCAGCATCATCTTTGCTCAAGCAATGAATAATCAGTGCCATGGACCTCCCGTACTGGCACAACTCATGTTTTTCATCAGCTGTCAGGACAATGCCATTCTTCCTCCAGACTGGGATCACAGACTCTTTGGAAATTTCACACTGTAGGCAGACCTCCCCTTGTTCTTCCCCAACTGCATCTTCCAGTGGTCTTAGGAAGACCACAGGCCGCTCTAAAGGCAATAGAAGCAGTAATAGATAACATACATTTAGCATTGGTGGGAATAGTTTTCTGAAATAAACAAAAGTATCAGAAAACGTGTTATTTAAGCTGACCTTTGACCTTTAAAGTTGTTGTTTCCGAAAGTAGGCCAGCTTTAAAAGTAACCCTGCTGTGCTGGGGTCTCAGCTTCTTAATGAAGAGGCTGTGCATGGTACCCATGTGTTGGATCCTGTTTATGGCATTGGAATAGAGGCGGACATTGTTGAGGAGCCACTCTACATTGGCAACCACATAGTTGAGCTCACAAGCGAAAGTGGCAACTCCGTCCTCATCAAGTTCCACTGGTTCAAGATGTTTCACCAGCTTCAGCCTTCGCACTGTTAAAAAAGAAGAAGAAGAGGGAATCCAATACAAATGGCACATACAGATCAGCTCTTAACTCAATAAATCATACTTAACCTACATACCTTCGACCTTAACATGTGCTGAGCTCTGTGAACCCCCCGCCATGCAGCGATACTGCCCTGCATCCATCCCTACCAATCCATGGATTGTCAGCTCTGCACGCTTCCTATCTCTCTTCATGTTGTACTTGTTTGAAGTCTTCAGAACCGTACGACCTTTAAACCACCGCACCACCCTGGGGGAGGGGGCAAACTCACAGCTCAGAGTGACAGAGCCGTTCTCCTTGGCTTCCACATCTTCCAAATTGCGGACAACTTGGAGGGGCCGCTCTAGAGGGAAATAAATAGTTTACCAGCTGAAAGCGATACCTTCACCCTTCTAATGATCACAGAGAGGATGTACTTGGGGGAGGGCTGGTTCACCCACCTTTTACCGTAAGCTCAGCAGAAGAACGGCTTTTGCCAGCGACGAAAACAACAGGCCCTGACATGGAGCTGTCCGTGCAGGTGAGGCAGAGGCTGTGGATGTTACCCTCCCTGTAGATGTCCACATCTTCGCTGGCCTCCAAAACGTTCCCATTCAGGGTCCATTTGGGCGGCCTTCCTGATTTCAGGCTGGTCTCCACTTGGAAGAGGGCTGGCTCTGGTTCTGTCACTTCCACTGAGCTCATGCCCCGAACAATGCTCATAGCCTGCTCTGCATGGACAGTCACAACATAGCACACTTCTGTTATTGACACGTACATTCTGTATAATGATTTCTGTTATTTTCTGTGAGAATAAAAAATGTTTGAAATAAAATCCAAACAGATCTCACTTACCTGGTTGCAAAGTTACATCAGTAAATAGGAAAGTTTTTCCAAATAAGTTCTCATAAGCAAAGATGGGAAAAGTACTGACTTTCTCTATTTGGGTTACAATAAGTACAATTACTTGTGTAAAAAACAACTTTGGTAAAAGTACTCACTCAAATAATTACTCAAGTAAAAGTAAAAAAGTGCAGGCTCTGAAATGTACTTGATGAGTAAAAGAGTATTTTTACCGGATGATTCCTCCTACGTCAATTTGAAAGATATTAGTTAATGGAGCAAAAATGGGTATATATCGGCCAATTGACTCTCTGACTTGCCCTGCGTTGAGTCGACAGTGTTGAGTATCACTCGCTCATGTTGCTGGTCCACTCCTCGCTGACATAATTGAACCTTACTTTATATTGTTGACTGGCAGTCTGTAGGGTTCTTATCAGGTTCAAATTATCCTCTGGTGTGGTGGCGCGAGTTGCCCTCATATTTATGGGTTCTAATCTAGCCAATTCATATGATTGGTGGAGCCCGGAGACATTGACGTCTGCTTGTTCTTCCAGGTCAAGTATTTTAATTGTTTTCATGCATATGAAAACAAAAGCGACAACCTTGTTTTGAAAATGAATTGAATAAAAAAAAAACGACATACTCATGTTAAAATGTAACGGATAAAAGTAGAAAGTAGTCTGAAAAATACTCAGGAAAGTACAAAGTACTGAAAAAAGACTATTCAAGTACAGTAACAAAGTACTTCGTTACTTCCCATCTCTGCCCATAAGTCCCTGAGCTTGAATATTATTTGTGATGTACCGCAGGGGTCTATCTTGGGACCCAAACTTTTTATTTTATACATTAATGATATTTGTTAAATTTGTAATATTTAAAAAAAAATAGTGATTTTTTTGCAGAGGATTCATTATTGTCTGTTTTACATACACTCTAAAAAAAATATTGCGTTAATTAAGTGGATCTTGAATTTATTATATTGTAAAGGGGTTGGGGCAAGGGGGCTGGGCTGAAATTAATAAGCTTTGCATCCTTCCACCCCTGCTCAAACTTGCATCTTATCATATTGTGCCTTTCTTAATTATATTTCCTCTACCATGCTGTTTTTATTATTGTGCTTGTTTGAGATAAATAAAAAATCTAATCAAATCTATTATGGCTTTCAACCGTGGCTCCACTACATCTACATACATTCATGCAACCTTGTAATAAAAGATATGTATACAGTGCATGCATATATCTCACCCTCAACTAGAAGCTGACAACAGGTTTTGTCATCTCCTGTGTCGCAGGTGTAGGTGTCTTCGTCTGAGGAGCAGACGTCGTCAATGGTGAGCTGCCTGTAAATGTCTTGGCTGACAAGTTGGTATTTTTTGCTGGACGCAAGCTCCTTCTTGTTCTTGTACCACTTGACCTGAGCATTAGCTCGAGAAACCTGGCACTCCAGCAGGCCTCTGTGGTGATACATGGCTATCTTGACTCTCAGAGGACGCACTATTTGGACTGGCAGCTCTGACGATTAGAAGAACAAGGGAATTTATAACCACCATCTCGAACGTAAAGGGCCCTATTTTCGTGCCCAGCTCAATCTAGCGCAAGGCGCATAGGTGAAGGTTTCTTTCTTTTGATATTTTCCTTGATTAGTGCATATAGAATAGGTTGTTTCCTATTAAATTCAATTCCAATGACCTAATGCTACAACTTTTTAGCCACCAACAGACTCACCTTTTACTGTAAGCGTTGCGTAAGACGAGACGCGTTCCGCAGTGAATCGTATTTCTCCAGCGTGCTCTGGCCTGACCGACTTAAAAGATAAGGTGTGTGTTTTACCTGAAACCAGTTTCAGAACAGAAGGAATACCATTCTGCCTTCTTTGAAGGTATTTTATTAAATATGTTCACAGTATATGAATTAATATTCTCATTTACCCTGATGCCTGATCTTAATGTTGTCTCCATGTCGGATCCTACAGTCATCTCTGTACCACCGACCATCCACATCCACTTGGTTTACTTCACACAAGAAGCTGACGGGCTGACGTTCCATAGTATCAACATCCTCAAGTTCCTGGACAATGTGGATGTCCCTAGCTGGTAGGAAATTAAAGAAACAAGTCTTAATAATTAATCTACTGAAAAGAATGTTTTCATGAATGATCCGTATTCAAGCCACTTAATTTTGTCTTTATTAGACAGTCCTAATGAAACCTGAATCTTGAACTTGATCACATCATTGTCTTGGACTACAGAGTTGTCAGTCGGTTGTCTTAGCCTACCTCTAACAGTAAGTCTGCCGGAAGTCTGAATTCCATTTGCCTGGAACGAGATCAAGCCCACGTCTGCCAATGCCACTCTGTTTAATATGAGAGAATGCGTCTTCCCTTGTGTGCTGATGCGACAGTTGGGCTTGGACTTGAGCCGCATCCCATCCCTGGTCCACGCGCCCTCAATGTATGACAAGTTGAGGGTCACCTCAAAGGAGCAGCTCTCGCACTCTGACACTTCTACATCCTCCAAGCCTCTCACCACCTGCAGACGGTTCTCTGAACCATGAAGACAAAAAGGTTTGTGTATGCACTCAATAACCAATGTGGGTAACTGAATGAAATGAAGAACTTACTTGCGGCTGCTACTATTCCACCAGGTATATTGTCTGCCATTCTTGCAATCTTAATGGATTTGTTTTGATTGATTGAAACCTTTCAGTCTGGAATTGGAAACACATATTGGGGCTACAGATAAGTCTGTGGATAATGAAATACAATGTGGTACTGTATATTGTATTTTTGCCTTTCACTAGGTTATCTAGCAGTCTTCAGTAGTTATACAGTAGAACCCGGAATTCTTCTACATTATAGTAACTGACCTCCAGATGAGAACCACTACTTCGACGAGATCCAATCAAAATCCAAAATCAAAATCCTTTCACTACAAAAATAATCATGCCTGATTGACTTTGTCTTAAGTTTGATAGACTAGCTCAACTCCATCTTGCTAAAGCTAACTATAGCCTTAAGGAGAAATCTGGGATCAAGCCCATTCATTTGCAAGACGACCACTTCATGATCTCAGCCAAGTCACCCACAAATATATTTCAGTTATCGTATTGAAGTACACAAGGAGAGGCATCTTGTACTACAACCACACCAATAAACATTGTCTCATGTCTTGTGAAATATGAACCACCGATATTTTCAGCTTGGAGAAACCAGGGACCCTTGTTTGAGAACTCTACTGCTCCACAGATCTTGACCACTTGTACCTGTGGTTTATACATTATCTGCACATTTGGGGTAGACATTCATTATTGTCTTTGCTGCTGGTGATATTATAATTACAATCATAGCTATAATATTACATTTGGTGTCCTCATCAAAATCACTCATTCATCAGGAAAATGTAGCAAAATAATACAACTGAGATCTTATCACCGCCCAAACATTTGTAGACATACCAGTGTAATGGTCAATCTCTTAATATGGATGAATGTATTTTGGCATGTCGCGCTCACTCTGCTAACTATAGCGTGCGTAATAAGTGGTTAAATAACACTTTTTTTTTTTACATGGTTTTATTGTCCACAGCATTTTATTTGATAAAATGCGACATTTTAATCATGTACATTCAATTCTCACTACCATATTGAACATTTCGCCTGTGTCCCAGAAATGACTGTCCACCCTGTCCTACTGGGGTATCTGCCCCTTTAAACCCTCTGATGTTTTCACTGATGTAAGAACCAGCATTTTGTTTCTTTCTATAATGGACTCTGAAACAGTAGATAGTTGCAGAATAGGTTTTTATACTTACGTTTCATATTTTTTATTCTTATAATAGGCTATAATAATAATGCATCAGATTTATATAGCGCTTTTCTAGACACTCAAAGACGCTTTACAGCGGAATGGATACATTATTCATGCTAGGGCAGGCTGACGGAAGCGTGGCTGCCAGTGTGCGCCTACGTCCCCTCTGACCACCACTAAACATAAGCACTTTCCATACACCAGTGTGATTAGCACTGGATGCAGTGTGGGAGAAGTGCCTTGCCCAAGCACACAACGACACATGACTCGGGGAGAGCGGGGATCGAACAGTCAACCTTCTGGTTACTGAATGACCGTTTCTAAACCCTGAGCCACCGCCTCCACCGTGATGAGGTTGCATCATCTGGCTTAACATGTCCACACTGTCATAGTGAAATCAATTTGTATGAAAATCATTTAGAAATTCAAAATATATTTGTTGAACTATACAAATTAGCTTGATAACTGAATCGTGTTGCTCATTAATGCAAACATTGACCAAAACTGTCCACCCTGTCACTGTCCATCCTGTCAGCAAGCTCGCATCCAGTATTTTACTGTTTCCATGTACATTGTCCGCTTAAGTTAATGTATAAAAAGCTGTAGGAGCTGGACCAATATGCATTTCTAACAGTAAAATATCTAATTGATACAAGAAATATGATGCTGAATAGAAAATCCCAACTTTTTGGGGTTGAAATTGGAAGTCTCAAAGACACCTTAGTGTGATATTGACTCTGCTTAGAATGTTACCAAATTCAAGATGGCCGTAAAAAGTCAGTACACATGGCATCACTATCATACGGTGGATCCCCTCGGTGACATGTTCGACCTCCCCGGTAATGACGAGCAGTTTAATCTGTCACCTCGCTTGACTTAGCTCATCACCACCAATATAGACTCAGCTGTGACGCTGTCTCTACCAGACTGAATGCCCTCAAATGAGAAAGGGAAGCTAAAAAAAACAAGAGGCCAAATGAGAATAGATTGATATCAAGTCTGAGAAGTTGGAGCCTATACCACTATCACCTAGATGTTTACAAGGCTGTCTAAATGTGGGACAGCATGAACAGCATCACACCAAACCACTGGATTTGGATTCAGCGTAGCTCAATTTCACATTTAGGCCCAAAATCGCTAGACATATTCCCAAGAGTGTCTTTATAATTCACAAATTGCATTCCACAAAACACATCAAAATGTCCATCTTTCAATATTTAAATAGAAATCGTCCCTCCCTCCTTTATGGTGTGGAATTGTGTCAAGACACATGCCAAGAAAGAAAACACCAGCAGTGATGTACGCACCTTTAACTCAGATGTATTCCAAGAGAAATTCATCCTCATACTGGCTGGACATCATGGAAAACAAAATATCTTTGCCTGAGAAGAACAAATGTATTAAAAAAAACACACACACACACACACCATCACAAGAAAAATATTTTTCAACAAAGCCTACTATATTAACAAAATCAGCATGCATACATTCGGAATATATGAGTCGTACTTCCCGAAGGAGACAGTCTACAGTACTTTTTTCCCCCCTTGCTGCTGTGATGGAGCGATTTAGTGAACAGCTGACACATCCCTCCCCACATACTGACCTCCAAATAGCTCTCTGTCAGTATGCACGCAAAGATAGCTTCAATCGTGTGAAGCGGAATGGTACTGGGATCAATAGCATAGGCAATCAACCAAAATGTAGTCATATTGGTGAGATTGCAAGGTAGATGAGCTTCACGCTTATCCTGATCACATACCTGGGAAATGTTATGATCAGGAAACCCACACAAGCACAACCTTTGACTCTAAGGCTAATTTACTAGCCAAAACATTCAACATTTGCCGCCTTTCATTCATTTCTTCAGAGGTGGCAAATCCAGGTCCAGAAAGTAAAAACCCTGCCACACTTTGGCTTTAGCCACAGGTGCTTCTAATCAACGGCAAGTAAACGAGCTCCACCTGTGCTAGCTCCAGCTCGATAACCTGCCAGCTCAGTAGAAACACCTGCGGCTAAAGCCAAAATGTGGCAGTTTTTTTTTTTAACATTCTGGACCTGGATTTGACACCTCTGCATTTCTTTCTTTGGAATTTTACTGACAGCTCTTTTTTTTCTCAACATTCAGTTCACAGTTTCAGATGAAATAGTATTTTCAGATAGAAACTCATTTGAATACGGACAATATGTTAAAAGAAACTTCTCACCCAGCAGCAGCGCAGTTAACTACAGAAAAGAAACTTAATGAAGTAAACAAAGGGCAAAAAAGGAAGTTAGCCTGTATTTTGGTACTCAATATTAGTTTGGAAAAACACTTTGATGATAACAATGTTTCACCAATAAATGGATTTCATTGTGTCCAGCTCCCCAAATTAATTATTTGATACTTAGCACATTTTGTAGAGTCAATTTTACTCTGAAAAAGACTATATTTGGTCCCAGTCTAAACAGAGTAAATATATAGAGTTTATACTCGGAAGAGAGTAAAATATTAAGAAGAAAAAATCTGGAGCTAAAGCCAAACTGTGGTAGGGTTTTTACTGTCTGGACCTGGATTTGCCACCTCTGCCGGATACATTAGCAATATGTTAGCTAACAGTAAGTCTAGCATAGCTCAAGTGGTAGAGTGGCTGTCTTTCATGCTGAAGGTTGTGGGATTGTTCCTCAACCTTTGAGTATTTTATTGTTGTTGTTTTAAAATATTTTACTCTCTTCCAAGTGTAAAAGTTTACTGTTTAGAGTAGGACTGGATATAGATTTTTTAGAGTAAAATTTACACTACGAAATGTACTGTGTAGCAGTCGTTTATCTCAAGCCAAACTGTGGTAGTTTATTTATTTTTAATTTTTTTGCTTTCTGGACCTGCATTGAAATGAATGAAATTCTTTTGACAGCTCGTTAGCCTCACAGTCAAGGGTTCTGGGTTCAAATCTCGACTTGGTCCAATTTTTTGGGACAAAGTACAAACACAAAAAGATCAGAACTGATCTGAACGGCTGGGCGGGAACGTGGATTTGAGCTTTCTATGTTGACCATGATGTTCCAAAGTGTTACAACTTTTGGCTTGTTCCATCAGAGCCAAGTCATAATTTGTTCGGCAGTTTTTACGGGCTCGGAATACACCACTGTCACAGTGCTAACGTTCAACAGACAACAGGTCAAAAATGATGAGCAAATAATTCAAATCTGCTTTGTGGTGAAGCAATTTGTCATTTGTCGCCCCTCAGGGAACCTCCTGCACCGTCACAGATGAAAGGTCGTAAAGACATTAAGAAATAATGAGCTCACATTTCACTTGGTTATCATTAACAAAAAACACTTACACATACTATTGTCATTTTGCATTGTCTATAGGATGAATAAGATTACCTCCAAACTAATGATAGCACCTCAACAGGCATCCAATTAAAAAAAATAGCTTTACACCAGATTTTAAAATGCGTTTCCTAATTTAGACAAGCAGACAGAACACAAACACAGGACAGCCCAGCATTGTGTTTGCTTGGCTTGATAGACAGCTCCATGTGCTACCGAGCACTCCTTAATCCAGTGAAACTCTATCGACACAGTAATCTCCACACAGTCCTGCTGCGGCACAAAAAAACAACTTGTCGTCAGCAAGGTTGGAATGGTGGCCTACAAACCACTCTCGCTTGCCAAAGTTCCACCAGAACATTTATCACAAAGGTTTGTTTCTGAAGTGAGAAATGATAGGTTTGCTTTTCAAAATGTTTACCCCTTGTGAATATGATAGCGAAAGTAGAGGTCTCAAATCCTGTAACAGAGCAAGACCGAAGAACCGAAGGGCAAAGCAAAAGTGGTACTTTAACTTAACTTAAATATTTGAGTTATTTTTTATTTTATTTTATTTGCATTTTATTTTTTAGCCCTGACCAGCAAACCTAAAAGTAATTTCACGTAGGTGGCTGTAATAACATACTTTCCAGGCAGCTGCATCACGCAGCAGAATAACATTAGATGTCCTTGACTTAAGCCTTGTCAACAGTCCTGCACGTCTAATTACAGCACAGCCTGGAAGCTGACAACTAGTTAAAACCCTAACCATTCATTTAACCTC
Source organism: Vanacampus margaritifer (assembly GCF_051991255.1). Lineage (NCBI taxonomy): Eukaryota > Metazoa > Chordata > Actinopteri > Syngnathiformes > Syngnathidae > Vanacampus > Vanacampus margaritifer. Next base: position 11,721,076 of record NC_135444.1, on the reverse strand, counting down.
TCTAAAGATTATATCGTTTGTTCATTGTATGTCATTTTACTTAATGTATCTCAACTTTGTTAGTGGTAAAAACGGGAATCATGGCTATTTAGGCTGCTTACTAGCGCTTTGCTGCCCTCTTGGGGCAAATATAATCAACTGCATCACTTCAGCAAACAAACCAACACAACTTGTAAACATCTACATTTATTTAAAAAAAAATGCATTTATAATCACAGTCATACATGTTTAAATACATTTCATTACAATGTACACTATTTTTTTCCTTTCTTCGGGGGAGCTTTCCCTTTAGCTGGCACTTGCAGTGCCTCTTCCCTTTCTGCTGCAGCCTTAGCCCGCTTCTTTCCCAAGGGAGTCTTTGCATACCATTTCTGGACACACAAAACACAATTTCAACAATGGAGGATGCTCTATATTTTCCCAGATAAATTCACAATAAGCGTGCCATTAAACATTAACGATGAAAGTACTTTTAAGGCTTCTTCCTCATCCTGAAACACGGGGGTGAACTTGGCTAATGGTGCCACAAACTCAATAGCAGTCAAAGGCCTCTTTTCTAGCAGAAGCATTCGTCTCTTGGTCATCACTTGTTGGATTGCCTGGATCATGTGACCTGGGGTGTAGCCATCGGAAATTTTGGACAAGGAGCTGAGGTCCAAGGCTGAAGTTATCTTGCCTCCGTGCTTTTCGATCATTTGCTTCCACAATACTGAAATCAGTTTTCATGTTAATACAAAATGGATGCACATGCTCAATTTCAGCATTAAATGCGTCGTTTCTTACCGTATCTGGAGCCATAGTCGGGCCTTGGGATGAGGATGACTTTTGAGTACATTTTACACATTGACTTGATATCCGCATTAATGGGATCTTTACTCGTTCCTATTATGAGAACACGGTCCTCTTCTTTGATCAGCTTCAGAGCTTTGGGCAAATCTTTCTTCATGCGCTTTGGTTCTAACTGGACAAGTTTAGAATGTTTTTAGTTAGAAATGCTAGATAAATCAATTATATGCAGTACTAAACAGCTTTTATAGTCATCAGACATACGGCTCTTTCTTCCTTGGGAACTTTCTTGTAGAACATTTTCTCTGCACCATCAATCCATATCACTGAAGGCTGCATCAATCTGGCAACCTGCGTAAAAATGATTATGTAAGGACTTGATTTTTTGACACAACAAAAAAAGATGATTGTCTAGAACAGTGGTTCTCAACCCTGGTCCCCGAGTACCCCTATCCAGCCTGTTTTCCATGTCTCCTTCAGGCAACACAGCTGAGGCTCGTCGGACTTCATGCAGAGCTTGCTGATTAGATGCTGGTTTGAAACACCTGTGTTGGCTGTTGGAGACATGGAAAACAGGCTGGATAGGGGTACTCGAGGACCGGGTTTGAGAAACACTGGTCTAGAATGCTATGTATGGAGCGTGTCAGATAAGTTCCAGGACTGGTGTCACAAAAAATTCTAATCAAAACCTCAATGTAAATACAGATACCTAAAAAAAAAAAAAAAAAACTTGTATACAGTAACAAAGTGTTTTTACTTTTCCCCACTGGTAAGAAGGCAGGTATTGGTAGAGAGGTTGGTAATTACGTATGTTGATACCAAAGTTATTATTAGGGATGTTCAATCTCACTTTTTTTCATACCAGTACGAGTACTCGGCGCTTGACTGGTTACCGATACCAATACCACTAGTACTTTTGATACGTAAAAGTTCCCAAACGAAACAATGACAGATCATTTTAAAGATGTACATATCGCAATATAATATTTTGCCTAAATACATGAAATTAATTGCAATTTAATTAAATTGCAAATTAATTAATTTCTAATATTTGATCATCAAACAAGAGGACTGCCGATAACAGTATCAGCCACCGTCGTGAGTACCGATACCTTGAAATTAGACCAAGTATCGGCACCATACTATGTCGTATCATGACTCACATATCCCTAGTTATGATAGTTAACGAAAACTGATGAAATAACTAGAAGTAAAATGCAAACAAAAAATTCATCAATAAAATTAAATAAAAACGAAAATGTTAGGGGAAAACTGAAACTTTCTTACATTTATAAAACTAATTCAGTTATACTATAATTCTCGGGAAATTAAATTATCCTTCGTTTTTCTATGTCAGTTAACATCATACATGAGCTTTTGGGGTTCATTTTAAATGTCTTCATTCAGTATTGCTGTTTTCTGTAACACAGTACTTGTGCTTGACAGACACTACATATATGTTCAAAAAATAAATACAACTAATACTAAAATTAATATAAACTAAAGCAAAGCATTTTCATCTAAATAAAAAAAACAACTAACAAACTTGCTCTAAAATCGAATTAAAACAAACTAAATGTAAAAAATAAAATGAAAAAAGCCAAAACAACATGAAAAATAATTAATCCAAAACTATTATAATCTACATACATAGACAGAATATGCATTGAGCAACTGGAGTTTATTCCCATGTGCTGTGTTACCTTAAAAACCATATGGATCATCATAGCAAGGCCACTCTTGCCTGGATACTTTCCAGCAACGTTGAGAGGAGAAAGGTCAAATAGGGTCGCGCCGGTCTCCTGGCAGATTGCATTGACCAACATCTTCTTACCAACCCCTAGTGGCCCTACTAGTAGAATGGCCTTTGTAAGGGGGGCCTTCTCATGGACCGCCTGAGAGCCTGCAAAGCACACGCACAGCTCTTGATCACTCTAAACATTTCGTTTTTATTTTATGTGTGAATCATATACCTAAAGGTAGAATTCCATAGAGTGAAATGAGTTGCCGCACATCTGACACCGAAGGCATGGGTTCAATGTCATTCTTTCTCAGTGTGGTTCCAAGATAGTTGAAGTCACCTTTGAGACCAAAGGAAATGGTTTACTTCGTAAATAAAGAGTAAAAAGACGGAAAACATTCGAAATTGATCAGTATGATTTTGGCGTTATTAACTTTCACACCAGAAGAGGGCAGCACATTACTGTTAAATAATGAAAAACTACTCACTGGTCACAACATTAGGTACACACGCATGACCTAATCAGAGCCAATACAAGAACTACTAGATTCAAAAGTCTACTTTTATTTACGGTGAGGTTTGATTTACACTGTCATAGCTCTATCCGTATAAAAGTACATCTGAAATTCTGATATTTTGTCCTGCACATGTACCTAAATTGTTACAGATAACCCTCAATACACTGAAGAATAAACAAAACACTATGTTGTATATTAATAAATTTAGTTTGATTGATTGATTGATAAATTATTACAAATTTGGAACAAATACTGACTTACCAATGTAGTCCTGGATCTGCACAGAATTTGCCCTCTTCAACAAACCCTCATCCACCATCTCCTGACATATAGACTCAAGAGTCCTAGATGGCATGAATGAGCCAATTAAAGAGGGTATAAAAAGTGTACACACCCCTGTTTAAATAAGTTTGCAATATCCCCAAAAAAACACCAACATTAATATATTTTTTTTAATCCTCTATTAATGTGACCTATAACCTGTACAACTCAGTGTTGTTGTTTTTTGTAAGTTAGAAGTAAAAATAAATATCTTATAATAATAGATAAATAAAAAATCTTAATGTAGCTACACGAGTGTCTTATAACTAGTATGTGGCTGTGTTCAGAATAAAAAAAAATTGCTTTCCAGCAGAAGCGCTAAGGTGTTACGCTAACTCTTGACTCCTATTTGGAAATGTTCATAATTCCCTCCACCTTGGCCCCAGTTCCGTGTGTGTTTGAGATACTTTGCTGTTTTCCAGTGAAACCAAAGTTGAACATAATGGGTAAAATTCCAAAAGGGATGTTTGGCGCAAGCACAAAACTGCTCATTGCCAAAAGAACTCTGTACCTGCAGTGAAGCCTGGTCATGCTTTAGGGCTGTTTTTCTTCAGGTGGAAGTGGGGCTATAGACAAAGTGGAAGGAATTGTGAACACTTAAAAAAAAAAAAAACGGCCAGTGCAAAAAGCTTTTGCTAGAAAAAAAAGTCAAGAAAAGATGGAGTTTATTTTTAGATTATCTACGCACTTTTACTGACTTAAATAATGGAAAAGGTTTTTGGAATGATTTGTTTTGGTCTCTATTTTTTTTTTTTATCTCACAAAAACCTGACATTTGAACAGGGGTGTGTAGACTTTTTATACTGACTGTGTGTATTTTTGTTCCACGACTTGACTTTTTCACCTAAATATATGTACGTCTGTGTGTGGTCTCACCTATCGACTGTCAAATCTTTCTCCCCCTTTTTTTTCTTCTTATCGCGCTTGCCTGCTTTTTTCTGTAAATATAGTGATATAGTTGGCGAGAATCCAAGAAGAGCGGCCAAATATTACGTAAGATGATGAATGGATTTTCATCTTTAGAAAACATAGACACCTTTGCGTAAGCTTTGGCTGGGGTTTTTTCAACAGCGAGCCTCCAGTCTGCCAGTTCCTGTCTCATCTGCTCATCCACCTGAGAAAAGCACAACAGTTGTCCAGTGTTTGTGAATGTGAGTAAAGGTAATGATTGGTTTTGTTTAGCTAAATATTTACCTTCACTCGAATTTCTGACTCAACGTCCACCCTCTTCTCCTCCTTGATCAGCTCCACCTCGTGTCGCTGTTCGAAATTTCGAGACTCGGTGCGGGTTTCCCAGAAATCTGAGAGGACATTCAAATGTTTTGATTACATTTTTTTTTAAATTGTGATTTTGTGATTCTCTCTTCTTTTCCATACAAAACATAATAACTTAGAAGTAGCTAAAGTTGAATTACCAACAAAGGTTTTGTTGCACATTTCCAAGTCTGCCAAAAAAGCCGACGGTAACATCACCAAGCCCTCTTCTTCTTCCTGCGGTTCAGTAACCATTTGTAGTGCAGACAATACATTTATTTTTGTATAATTCTACTTTCATAACTGTGTATGACTGAATGTAGCCCTTACCTCCTTCCCTTTCTTTGTATCTTTTTTGGGGGCTTCCTTTCCTTTTTTATTATTTTTTTCATCTTCTTGTTCCTTCATTTCTTGCACCAACTACAAAAAAATGAGCAAACATCATTCCTGCAAATCTTCTTTTGACTGAAATTGTGTTTTACCAGCTGATAATCCCTTTCAGCAAAAAGCACGGCGGAGCCACCCTCATCAGCATCCGGAAATTCTGGGAATGCCCCTGTTAGATTACTAAAAGGCAAAAGAGAACAAATGCGTTGGACAGGTTCCTCAACTAGTTAATCACAAATCATAACAAAACTTTTGTGTTCAACTGACCGGCATTCAAGAAACCACTGCCTGATTTGTTCTTTCATGTTGTTGGCGATGTCTTGACCCTCAACTTCAAGTAGCTGGCTTGCGATTTCCAACACAGTCTTTTGGTAGTCATCTTCATGTTCCTTTTGCCTCTTTCGTACGGCGTCTTCATTGGCGTGGGCAGCGATAATGGCCTCACATGGTGCCTGGTATTTTGGATGCGGGGTCTGATATAGAGTAGAAATGTTTGCAAAATATAACGGACAATACTGTCAAAGTAGTTTTAGTGAGTTACATATAGAGATTCTGATTATAAAGCACATTTAAGGGCTTTATTTTTGTATACAGGCACGCATGCACTAAAAAACATCTACATTTTTGTGCTGGGACACAAAACTCGGTAAAACCAGGTCTACCTAGTGACGCCGATGGTGTAACGTGATTTTGGTGGATTTGATCCAGGCGCAGGCAGACAGATTTGGCGCTCCATGAACATGTATGGTAGATGTCATTATATTTCATTCATAAATATGACAACAGTGTTGGGCGGTTCACCATAATCATCTTAACTCATTCACTCCCAGCCATTTTCCCTGAAGCAGCCCCCTTCACTCCCGGCTGTTTTACTGGATTTTGACTGATTTTGCAAGGCCCACAGAATATTGTGTTCTATTGCTATAAAAACATGGAACCTACCAAAAGAAATATTAGTCTCTTCTTTCATCAGTAAAAAAAAAAAAAAAGTATATTTCAATCTGTTTTTGTTTTGCAGCAATTAGGAATAGAATGTAGCTATAAGTTTCAACAATATTCACAAATCTGTTTAAAACAGTGGGGGGGGGGGGCTTTTTTCAACATGGCCCTGGTTGATCTCTTATAATCTGCTGCCACCCGATGGCCGTCTTTGTAATAACTACAATTGCTTTAAACGGCCTCTTCAGGTCTGAGGCTGCATCAAAGCCTTCTGTATGCAGACTGCACTTTGCGCTAGACTTGCACTAGGAACAAAAAAATGGATGGCCTGTAGCTTATTGCTTACCATTCCCAGGAAAAACATATCTTCAAGGCGAGCAGCCTTTGCCTTCTTCCTCTCTACATGTCCCCTCCAAACCTACAAATTCAAATCAATACAATCTGTCAGCACACAAAGTAGTTTGAGGGCGATCTCAAAAACAACAACAAAAACCTTCTGGATGCGGATAGCAGCTCGGGTCATGTCAGCGGGCTTGGGGGCCTCGATCATGGGTATCTTGCTCAATCTTCTGCTGGCTTCGTTTAAGGCTGCCCTCAAACGCCCTTGGCGTGCCCTCTCTGCCACTTGAATGATTCGGATGGCCTCGTCTTGACTCATGGGCTTTGTCACACGCTAACATAACAGTGGAATGACACACAATAAAGGTAACTGGATGCAATCAAATGGCTGTTGGACACAGTTTTATGACGTTTTGAATGATGCAGGATAGGGATGTTCAGTACCACTTTTTTCAGACCGATACCAGTACGAGTATTCACTCTTTGAGTACTATTTTTGATACATCAAATTTCATTTAGCACAATGACAAAATCAATGTCAGATTTTTTTATTTTTATTTTTGCCTTTAGTATCATGGCTGGTATCGGCAGCCTCCACGAGAACCTGATATGTTAAAATAAGATGTGATACCAACAGAGGTTGCAAATTGAGGTCCAGGAAGTATAAACCCTGCCGCAGTTTATCGTTAGCCACAAGTTCTTCTACTTAATTGGCTTCCGTTAACCTTGCTACCGAACCCGTTGGTTTCACCAATCACAGAGCGACATTGTGTTTGGGGCGTGATATGCAGCTTTAACGAAACCAGGAAGTGCAGACACCGGGGGGAAAACAAACAAACCTAACATAGACGAATGGATTCTGTCCTTGCAGAATTATTCATTGTCTCCTCCAATGTTGAACAGCGAGAGGCGCTTCGTGCATTCTTAGCGGGTTTGTGCCCCCCTCGACGAGAACAAAGACGACATCAAAACAAATGTGCAAGATAATGCATCGTCCAATCAGCTTGAAGTATTGTACAGAATGGTCCCGCCTTTCCCGAGCAAATTACCGTGGAGCAGTCCCAGATTGATTTTGTGGAGAACTCCCTTGAGTGAATCACAATTATCAATCTGGCTATTGCCAGATTAGGCTACCGTAGCACTGCGGCTAAAGTAAAACTGTGGCAAGGTTTTTACTTTCTGGACCTGGATTTGCCACCTGTACGGAAGAGGATTTTGGCCAATGAAGAGAGAAAAAAAAAGGTTGGCAGGATTTTCACTTTATTCTAAGAATTCATGCTTTAAAGTGAGAATTCTCACTTTAATCACAGAATTGTGACTTTAAAGTGATTCTTGTGACTTTAATCTCAGAATTCGCACTTTATCACTTTAATCTCAGAATTGACTTTAAAGTGCGAATTCTGAGAATACAGTGAGAATTCTGCCAACCATTTTTTTTCCCACTTAACTGGCCCTTATCCTCTTCCGTACCTCTGGAAACCGATATCCGACCGGTAGTACTCGCCCATCCCTAATGCAGCACGTCTCACTGACTTTTTGCGTTACAGTAGTCTCCATCGTATGAAGGATATTTGCAAGCATTGCCCTTCGCTCTTCGTTAAGTTGGTTGCGTTCACTCAAAAAATAGTGAGGGATGGTAATCTCGAGGTCAGCCTGGTGAGAGAAGTTTGTTGTCAAATCAACTGGATTGAAACAAAATCTAGCTGTCAGGAATCAAACTTACAGGTGTGAGCTTTAGGTCGTGCAGGACGTCATCCATGTAGTGGTACTCACACAACTCTTTGTCCACCATTTCATTCTTCAGCTCTAAGACTCGGCCCATCACGCTTTCGAGGGTATGCAGAATAAGACGTCTCTTTTGCGGGTGCACCACCTGGTCGTAGACCTTCTCCAGTTGTCTGATGATCTGCAAGTAGCGCACGTACAGCATGACCAGTCTCTGGAAGAACACCACTCGGTCCTTTTCTGGCTGAAGAGGCTGCTCCGGAATCTCCTCGACTAACAGACGACTCAACTCCACCTGGGCCTCTGCCCACAGCTCGTTGTTTGTCCTGGGATGGAAAGTCAGTCATTATTGAGGCGATCAGTTTAATGTTGGAGTGTGATTATATCTTTCAATATATTGAATCTTTAAAAAAAAAAAAAAAAAATCTTTATTTTTTATTAGTAGGATCCAGAGTGGGATAATGTGAGTGAAATGAACGGATTCCTATTTTTATGATTTCAGTTATGTTGTTGACATCCGGCCCCCAAAAAAGACATGAGAGAAATCTTTAAAAGAATCAAAAAAGGTAAGAAGTTGTTAAAGGTTTGTCTTAAGTCACTGAAGAATAAGAGGGCCCCCCGCAGGTGAGATTGCACTTTTTTCTTTTAAAACTATATAGCGATGTGTTTTGTCAGTTTCACGCATTTGTCTTTTGTTACATAAAAAAAAAAAATAGTTGATCCAAAGTTAAATGAATTTATTTTGTTTAACTCACTAAATACAATTGTCAGGAGCTGGCTGAGAAATAATAAATACTGTACAAGGCAAATGTCAGCAATGAACTGTTACGCAATTCCAAGGATGACTTGAGTTGTGCATGGGTCTGTTCTAAAAAAAAAAAAATTGCTCACCAATGATGGGGCTTTGAGATTTTCTAGGAATGTTGTATAAGTGATCATTTCAATAAAGGTCATTTCAACAAACTTTCACTGTGTACATAGTAAGAAAGATTATCACTGCCCAGGTACAGTGCAGTTCTATTTTGCTTTTAGATTCAAATATTTGCATTAAATATTTTTTTATGCTTGTTGTAAGCATTTTTTTTAGTTTATGTGCAATCAATACCCTTTAATCATTTTTTCCTATGTTTAAGCCTGGTGTTATGTTCAAACTGTGCATCATTTTACAGTATTGTACAATAATATTAAACATATAATTATAAAATATGTCATTAATGAACACTAATGACTTAAATGAACACACTATGCTATTGTATTTTATGATGTTGGTAAGTAAACAATTTTATAGATAGTTTACAGCATTGGCCGGAAATGACTCATGTAAGTTCAACTATAGTGTGTCGGCTGGGAATTTTACTTTTGTGACATTTCTTCTCTGGAACAGAGGTGGGATATCTTAGTCAAGTCTCCTGTGGGTGGGAGCTGTAAAAGAAAAAAAAGTAATTAAAAACTGTGATCAGAGGAAGAAAACATTTTAATTGTTCCCCAGAGAGGCAATTCAATTTACACTCTTTTTTAGATATATGAATAATATATAACAGTAGATATGATTATATATTACGATTCTACATTAACACAGGCCACATTTAAACGTAGGCAGTAGGCAGAGGTAAACTCTTTTATGGTGGGGGCCACATTGTTGTTATGGTTTCCCTTCAGAAGTTCTGTTATGACTGAAGCCAAATGTATAACCATGCCATCATATTATTACAAAAACACAACAGACTGATGGATAACTCATTTTGACTAGAAGTCATAGAAATTAGTTTGTTCGGTTCATTTTAAATAGGGTTTAGTTAAAAAAAAAAGATTGTAATATCTTAACACGTTTAAAAATGAAGAATTTTTTTAATTTTGTTTTAAGAGAAACATAGAGTTAGGCACATAATTTTCTTTAACATGCAGCCTTATCTGGCCCTGGGCCTTGAGTTTGACCCCTGTGCAGATGAGCATGATTGGTCTGTGCAAAACAAGTTATGTGAGTCAGTGCCATACTCAAGGGCATGTGGGCAATACTCCTAAAGTAATCCTTAACCGATTGACTCACAAGCCAAGTATTTAGTCGAGCCCTTACAAACTGAGATTATCCAGATCTACAGAATGTATATTTAAAAACAGCAACAACATCTTTCATGACTGATTCTCAATGCAATCTCACCTCGAATTTTGCACCTCATACTGCTACTGTAGTGAAATCCCGCCCCATAATCAATGTTTTATGGGATTCATTTGTTTCGCCGTGTTTTGTTTTTTACCCTTTATGTGAACAGGGATGTTAAAATTTAGAAAGTGCTGCCAAAAATGATTAATTCTGACTCCCCCTCCAAATAATTGTCGAACTATCATGACGTAGTATCCACAATGAGCTCATATGTTTACATAACTAATGACGCGTGTTTTATTCCATTTGCACCGTGAGCACTACAAAATTCAAATGAATGACCACACTGCACGTCATTATTTTGTTTAATTAACACCGAAAACAATTATGATCGCCAATTTCTCCCAAACGTGAGTATAACACCTGCAATGGCTGCTTAATTATAGTCAACAGAAAGTACAATCGTCCGTGCAACAGGGAATAATTATTCAGTCAAATGTGATTATAAATGAGGTCATTTTAACTGCGCTTCACACATGTAACCATTAGCTATGATGTTTCTTTATAACGTTAATCGTCATCACACGTACCTCAAAGGGAAGTTACCATGGAAACGGCAAACAATGACAGAACTTCGTTTGAAGGGTTTTGTAACTGGCGTAAAGGCGTCACACTGCCACCTACTGAACCGGAGTGTAACGTAGTACAAGAGTTCCTCTAACAAAAAGGATTAGAACGTTAGCGTAATAAAATGCGTCGTGATACTGGTAATTGTAAAATGCAAGTCAGAAAATCCAGCCAAAAAGTAACAACTAGACTTATATCATTAAAAAATAACTATCAATAAACTAATTTAAGGTCATAAACTATTCCAAACTCGAGATGTCGAAAACAAAATGGGGGGTGTCCAGTTTTGAAATATTGTGTACTGATTGATTGATTGCTTGATTGATTAAACAAGTCCACAACATAGATATAAAATATAGAAAAAGAAAAAGATCATCAATTAATATTTTCTGTTTAGTGCAGTTCAAAGTGTAGGAAGAAGGTTTGTTTTTTTATCATGGTAGGTTAGTCATGTACATCCCAAAATAAAAACAAATCAAAATGTCCCACTAGACACATGTGCAGATAATCTTATAAACTCAACTTGTTACAATATTCACATACAGTAGGCTACTGTATACACAATTAATTAAGTCACTGCCCGTCATAATTATTGAAAGAGTGGAATTTGTGCTTATTCGTTCCGACGATATGCAGTAGATTGCACGTTCTCTGTGCGCAATTATGACGCCACTATAAGCAACAGGTGAGTCAGCAATTTACCATCTATACGGTAAATTATGCAGCCAGTACAATTAGGATAAATAAATAAATGAATAAATAATATGGTGTTTGCATTTTACAGTACAACGGGGCTGCGTACGTGAACGCATCATGATTTATTGCAGTGGAAAACGATCAATCCGAAACGCGCAGCTCATGCAGTCAGGGAAAAAGTCTAGTAAGGCAGTCACAAGACATCAGGCACGGGTGCACAAACATCCTACACGTTGACAGGTCAGTGAAGCTCACGCGTACTTCTCTCGGCACGTACGACATCCAACTTTTCTCTGGGCGAAGAAAAGAACAACAACTTATTTTTTTGAAGGTTTATCGACTTCGTGCTTATTTTCTCGAGTTAAAATGATGATGGAGTGATGTTGTCAAATGCTCATGCACGGGGATGCCTTTTAAAAACAAATGAGCGTGAGTTGTTGAAGTTGGGATGTGCGTAAAGGAGGGGCGCAGCGTGCCAAAGTGAGCGAACGCCGCGGGAAGAAACAGCACCAAAGATGTCAACCTTGCTTTGCCACCCACACGAAATCAATTGTATTACCCCCAAGAAGCCGGCTGCTCCACATATAAATAGAGACGGGAGAATATTGCTCCAAAGACTGTGTTGAAGAAGAGCTCGCTGCGACCAGGAACAGGACAGGACTTAAACCATCTGAGGACGTCTGAACTGTGTCCACTCAACACTAGTAAGTGTGCAGTCACACTTGTTTCCCTTTGCAACATCCTACACTAACAAACATTTACTTTTTTCACATTTTCAGGAAGTCAACATTTTCTGAATTCAATCATGAAGACAAAATTTACTTCTGAAATTCAATGGACTGATGACTAGTTTTTGTTGGTTTGCACCCAAGTCATGCAGGTGGAGAGGAAATGGCACATACTCCTGACTTTCCTCCTTCTATTCATCACCTCCGGCCAGTGCATGGACAACAAGAAAGTCAGGCAGGAGAGAAGAACCCTGTTGGATTTAATCTTACAGATCAGGGACAGCCAGCAATTGGACAAACACATTTCCAGGCGCTGCAGTGGGGGACTCTTCACATCCCATCAAGACCTGAAGTTGTCCTCCCATGAAAAGCCTTTGTATCTTCCCAGGCTGGATAACAGTAAACTCATAGGTAAGCTGATAAGATTTATTTTTAGCAAGTGATGATCAAAGCATAATCTGTCATTTTGGCGTGGGAGGCAGCTGTCATTGTCGCCGTCTGAACTGTCCAACTTTGTCATGAAAGCACATTTGCCTAGAGTGAGCCAAATTATCATAATTACCAATTTAAGTGATTAATGAATGGAATTGCTGCACTTGAAGGTAAACAGATGTTTCTGTTTGCGATATTCCCAAATTTCCACTGGCTGTGAGTGGAAAATGTCAGCCTCGTTCCAGCTGTGCTTTAGTGATGGATGGAGAGAGCGAAAATGGAAAGCATAAATTCATCATGGAGAAGCGACAGCGTGCCAAACGTGAATGACTCATTCACTGATTCATTGAAGAATCCTAAGCGTGAATAGTGACTGTCGCTGCGTTCACACTGGATTATGTTCAACAATGACAAATTGTTACGATAAGGGAAAATGAAAGTTTGCATTCAAAAAAATAAAAAAAATAAGTGAAGAGTTTCCCATAAAACAATACCCTTAACAGTAATACTTTTGTAGCATTATCTTTTACAGCTCTGAAACATACCTGTAGAATTTTCATCCATCTTTTCAACAGCACTTGACCTGTTTTAGGGTCGCAGCTAAACTAAAGTCTATCCCGCCCTTTGGACGACAGGTGGCATACACCCTGGACTGGTTGCCAGCCAATCACAGG